>NW_027169810.1:127500-135000 GCF_036898095.1 Palaemon carinicauda | reverse complement strand
AAACCTATTTTAAACTGTAATTTTTTTTTTAGAACAGAGAAGCCTTTCTTGGTAAATGAAAGGGTGATATAGCTGGTAATGAATATAAGAACAGTTCTGCAAAACACGTCCTTTACCCTTCTAAAGGGTAATCGGACATTGATTAATTCATTTTCTCTCATCCAAAGATCTGTAGGTAGACTACAAAAGTTAGGCAGTTGGGCAACTTCCCCCACTAATTTGCTTCTTCAACCTACATGAACGATTCCTATAAAACAGTCGAGACAACTGGGCGGAATTTCGTAATTTTACAGATATGGCAAATAGTCCTAATTGGTTTTGAGAGAAATTCTACTTTTTGTTTTATTGTATGCAGAATACCATTATACCATACGATATTGCTACGTCTACCTTTGATGACGTTAATCAAAGCTCAATCATATCTTTTTTTTTTTAAGTGCAGTAAAAATAGAACCTAATTACATTTTAAATATTACGCCAAAAGTACACCATAATCATCACTTGATAATTAACAATTGGGACAAAATAACATTATCACTCCCTAGGCTTACCTACTTCAACCATTCTGAGAGTAGATTGTGTTGCAAGACGAGGATATGATCAAACCCGGCAGTTACCCGGATTGAGAAGAAAGGTATGACACCAGGTCGTCTCTTCAAAGGTCATCCAGAGGAATTCTGTACAGTAGGCCTACCAAATTTAAGACCTTTCTATCGCGAAGAGCACTGCCGGTGCATCACAGTTTTGTCGATGATAAGGACAAGAAATGAGATGTTGTCAATCTACTACCAAATGACGAGGTGAAAGTGATTATGTATGATAAAGACGAACGTTAGTAGTTGTATAAAAGTTGAAGGAGAAGGAGGCGGAGGAGGCGAAGGAAGATGCGGTGGAGAGCTAAGGGACCTAGGAAGGGTGGAGGGAAGAATGGACGGGGATCGGGTGGAGGGAGTGGACGAATATTGGTCCAAGTAACTTTGGGAAGTCAGTGTTCCTTCAACCGTTGTCGGGTAACGGTGTGTTTGGCGAAGTTGAGTCGGGACTGCGTCTGTTTACATGGTTTCAACGCTCATTTTGGTATCGTAATAATATCTATTTACTTTCTGTTGAACGATACAGATAACGTGTAAAGTTCGATTTCTAGTATTCACCGATTTCCTCGTGTGATTGAGTGAGTTTGATTTACCTCAAATGAAATTATAAAACAGATGTTTCTGAGTTTTAAAGATTTGCTTTCGAATAAAGTACAATTATCACCACGTGTCAATCACCGTGAAGGAGAATAATAATTGTGCACTTTTCAATGAAGACAAATTAAGTTGGAAAAAAACAAGTCTTTTTTTTACTCCACATCGTCGTGTAGGAAGAAGTCCTGGCATGAATTTTAGAGTCCTTTAGGATACGCAAATGCTGCTCATGGTAAGTGCTGTGGTATCTATCAGTGTTCTTAAACCTGTTGAAATCTCTTCTTGCCGTGTCCTACCACCTATTAAACATTCAGTTATTTTGACCGTTTGGTTTTTTTTAATCTCGGCATTTTGTTTCTTATTGTTTTTCAATAACTTTTTGCTTATTTATTGTGTGTAGGTCTCTCTCTCTCTCTCTCTCTCTCTCTCTCTCTCTCTCTCTCTCTCTCTCTCTCTCTCTCTCTCATTTTATCAATGAGTAACTCCGTGTTTTGCCATATGAAATTCTTTCGTAATTAAAATCCTATAATCGTAAATGCTATTATATTTTATAACTTTTTTTATATTGTTGGATCAATGTTCTTGTAGCTCTATCTATCTTCCAGACAAAACTATAATTCTCAGAGTGCCTTTGTGTCGACCTCTAAGGATATATATTTTTTTTCTTCTGGGCGTAGCGCTTACGTAGGAACCTTGACTTTCCTACTGAGAGATCGAAGGTCTCCCGGACCACTTAATGAGAGGTACTCTACACACACACACACACACACACATCAGACATGTCCTTCCACTAACCGTCTGTTTAAGGTCTTTCAATGCCAGTTTATACTCGCAAATTTCCTTATTTCGTCAATCCATCGTCTTTTCTTCCTTCCCCCGCTTGTTTTGCAATCTCTAGGGACCCAATTTGTTATTCTTAATGGTCATTTATATACGCTGTATATAAATATATATATATATATATATATATATATATATATATATATATATATATATATATATATATATATATATATATATATATATATATATATATATATATATCTCTCTCTCTCTCTCTCTCTCTCTCTCTCTCTCTCTCTCTATATATATATATATATATATATATATAATGTACATGTATATTCATATATATAAGTATATATATATATATATATATATATATATATATTCATATATATAAGTATATATATATACATGTATATTCATATATATAAGTATATATATATACATGTATATAAATATATATAAGTATATATGTATATATATATATATATATATATATATATATATATATATATTTATATATATATATATATATATATATATATATATATATATATATATATATATTCATATATATAAGTATATATATATACATGTATATTCATATATATACATGTATATTCATATATATAAGTATATATATATATACATGTATATTCATATATATAAGTATATATGTATATATATATATATATATATATATATATATATATATATTATATATATATATATATAAAAGTATATATATATATATATATATATATATATATATATATATATAAAAGTATATATATATATATATATATATATATATATATATATGTATATTCATATATATAAGTATATGTATATTCATATATATAAGTATATATATATGTATATATATAAGTATATATATATATATATATATATATATATATATATATATATATATATGTACATGTATATTCATATATATAAGTATATATATATATATATATATATATATATATATATATATATATATATATATATATATATATATATACACACACACACACACACACACACACACACCATTAGAGCGGGTTGTGCCAAAAGTAACCCAGATTGGTGATATCATTTCCAACGCAACTTAGATTAGTTAATCGAAGGACCAGTGGCGGAGCAAACACGTCAATGCCATCGGCTGCTAATCATTTCATTGAGCCTCGCTGATCAAGTCCAGAGAGAAAACATAATGTAGGTGAAAGTTTTTGGCTCTTTATTTATAAGACGGATTTTGCTTTCAATAATGTCAACGTTTGATAACGAAATGTTAAGTTTATAAGAGAAAACAAAGTGGGTATAGGCCTACAGTACGCGAGAATAAGACTGTAATTGTATTTAGATGTTAGTGAGATCAGTGGAATAATGAAATTGATTAGTTCTCGCCTTTATTCTGGGAATGAATTTTGTAAATTGATTTATTATGAGGGATGAGCTGACAGAGGAAGAGAGCTGGCTGGCCGGTTCGGGAAAAGGATTTGAAAGGAGACAGGTAGGACCAAGGTCCATAGATCGTGGGTAGGACATCGGTCTATGGTAGCAAAAGTTCAGTTGCGTCAATGAACGTCAGAAAACTATGATAATATGGTAATATGGTTTATCAGTGTCCAGGCTGAAGGCAATAGACATCTTCAACTATAACATATAATATTTAGAAATACGTTGCAATTCTTTAAGGTTAGGTTTCTGATGTTGGTAGAGTGCCTATAAACATTAAATTGAATCTATAACTCTCTTAACAATTTAAGAGATAAGAAAGGAAATGTAAGATAACGAATGGAAAGTAGGACACAAAAATGCTAAGTTTGTTGATGTTGAAGTCTTAAGTTGTAAATTAAAAATTAAAACGCTCTACCTACCCCATGGGGGGTTGGGGTGGCCGATGGCATGAAAGATAAAAGAAATTAATCTCTTCCGTCTTTTCTTCATGAAAGACTTTAAAATTAGGAAACTATGAAAGACATTCTGGCGTCCCACGTGCAAGCCTGTAGTTTTTCCATTAGTCTCATTAAGAAAAAAATGACCGAAGACCAAATTTGTTCCTGATATGTACTGTAGCCTATATATATATATATATATATATATATATATATATATATATATATATATATATATATATATATATTTATATATATATATATATATATTATATATATATTTATATATATATATATATATATATATATATATATATATATATATATATATATCTGTATATCAGTGATGTAGAGATTAGATTAATAATACCAGGTGAATTAGGTTTTGCAAGTTGTCTAACTTGCCTAATGTACTTGTAATATGTAATGTAAAAAAAATGGATACTAATTTTATTAACGATCGTAGCATCAAAGTAACGGCAGCCAATTAGTGCAAGGTTTTAGTAGTTCATCTCTAGTAATTGGAGCTACAAGTCTCCCTATATATATATATATATATATATATATATATATATATATATATATATATATATATATATATATATATATATATATATATAATGTATGTATATTGTGAATCTGTCAGTATCGGGTTCGTAGTACAGCATGTAGGCCTAGCCTGCTATAAACATTCCCCCTCGTAAGTAACAGCGAATGAAGTCATATTTAAAAGAAAGAAAATGATAATTTCTTGATATATATTATTACGAAACGCTATGAAATTATATCAATATGATTTCATATAATGAACCAAGAGGCCATCCTAATTCTCCTAGCTGGCGCCTGCAACATTGTAATAAAAAAAGTTAAGGAAAAAATGTTTTAACAAATTTCTATAAATTTAAGATATAGAGATGTAGCTTATATTGATTTACTTCTTTTAACATATGCTGTATTATAGTTGTTGGAAAATATGTCGTAAATTGGGCTATGATTTTCTTTCGGGAAAATCCGTTGAACTATTGAAAAAATTTTCCCATACACATAAATCATGATTTTCTTTTGGGAAACTGATGACTCTCATTGCTTTGGTTTTCTAGTACAAGGTTAAATGTACTTTTTTTTAGTCCTGAAGAGCTTCAGATTTAATCTATAAAAACGGGTTAATCTACATTGATACCTTGATTAAGGTCCGGGAGCAGCATGTATTTATTAATTGAGAAATAAATGTTTTCTTTGCATTATTTCAATGACTCGAGCTGATGGAATATGAACCCTATTGCCTCATATGACCTTAGATAGCCTGCCTCTATTCAACCTAAGTAGAAAACTCCAATTTCTGAACTCTTGTTCATGAAGACACCCTGACGAATTTTCCCTCTCCAGGAGTATAATTGAACTCTCCTTGTTAGAAGGGCTTCAATTATTCACGTTTTTCACCTGCAAGTCTGATTTTGAAATGCTCTTAGCTCTTCAATTTCTTTTCATATCATCTTACACCATAATGCATTCTGTTAGTTTTAGAATAATGGAATGTCAAATATCCAGTAAAACTTAACATGTATAAAACTTCTGACCATGTAAATTAGAATAATTTTACTCATTATTATTTGGTGGAGTGGTTCCTTGCAACCCAGTTTAATTCAGGGCTTTAGTTTGACATATACCGTAGAATCGTTGTAGTGACATTGTTGGTTCGTCTCTCTGGCTACTCCGTCCAAGTATTAGAAAAGATCATAAAATATGTAAAGTCAAAAGTCATATAAAAACACATAACTAGAACTTAAATCTTGAGATGAGGTATAGAGTAGATGTGCCAGTGGTGCTGGCTCCTTCTCTGAGCAATCTCAGTTATTTTCTTACTAGAATAATAGTGCTCAAATGGGGGAAAATAAATGTGTTGATTGAGCCAGGTTATAACAGGAAATGGTCCTTGTGCAGATGTGGTAAAAGAAAGGACCAAAACTGGGTGTGATGCAATCTTTGGGGGGATTTTCATAACAAAAATTGTCTCTATAGATATTAGAGGTCTGAAAAATTTATGGGAGGACAGTTTATTGTATAATTTTTGGAATTGACCTACAAACTTTGAGGATAATAATGATTTTTTCTTAATTCCAGAGAAGATAAGCATTGAGTGAAAATTTTTCAAAATTAATTCAATGGAAATACCAAACTGTATATCATGTTTTTTTTTAGTTTAATTTGAAATGATGAACTGACCCATGCAGATATTCTTATGATTCTCTTGCTCCATAATTGGACACAATTTGAATAATGTTTACAACTTTTGTTGGAAATGATCAGCGATCAGTTACTAGTAGCATGAATCCCCTCCTTTCTGTACATGTTTAATTCTACCAGTAAATTGCCAAGTTGTAAGGTAATACATACTCTACTTAATTCTCTATAAACCTGCATGTGTGATTGTTTGCTCTATCATCTTGGTTTAAAGTCTCCAAATATCCATGTGAAAGGAGGACTTGTCTATTCCTGTTTGGCCCGCCAATGTGAGTGTACTCAAACCAGTTTAATGATTCCTGAAGCTCGTCTGTCAAGATGGCTGAAAGAATATCAACTTAAATGTCAATGTCAGCCATAGGCGCAAATCACCGAGCCAGGATCATTTTAGTTTTCAGAGGATACTCTGCATCAGTAACGTAAGAATGACCCATTACCATTCTCCCGAAATGCTTAGGAAGGTTATGACTTGATTGATAATACGGTCCTCTTATTTACGTATTTGGAAAAACTTCTGAGGGTAGTTTCTGAAAAAAAGGCTAGTTTTATGAAGCCATATACAGTAGTTTGATATAAGTTACCTTATGGTTATTGTGTAGGATTTTGAAAATAATGGGATGAACATCAAGTTTCTTATTGAACTATATAATGCGTAACTGTAAAACCAATGTTAGTGTTAGACTAAAAACTTTCTTTGCGTACCAGACAAAGCACAATGAATTTAGAGAGACTAAATCCACTTGCAGTGCTTTCATTGGAGAAAAATTAACTCAGTTGTTATCCAGAGATCAATGGAAAGCTATTGATCTTTCCATGCAAATGAAAACAAGATGAATTGATTTCATTTTTAAATTAATGGATCAATCTTGAACAGTAACAGTTTTGGATACAGAAAAAAACTTTGATTTTGATCTTTTGGAATTCTCTCAAGTTTCTGAATAAATTTTCTTATACCTGTTTGTTTCCTATCACGTAATATCAAAACAAAGCCTGCAAATTTTCTGGGGTGTCACCCCCACTAATTTTAGTCACGAGCCGGTACTGATAACCAACCAGCATGATGATCCTCATGGTGATATCTCCCCATGTTTGGGAAATTTGTTGTCTGCATATGTTTTGGGGGAGGGGTGGACTGCTCACTGGAGATTCTTGTATGTCTTTGGTCTGTGATCCTCGAAAGAAACTCAACCTCCTGTAATGCTTGCAGCGTTGCTTCTTTGCGAACTTTTTAAAGGGGGCTTCAATTTACAGATGATTAACAAGCAGATGCACCCTTGGGATGTTGGCAGCGCGATTGAGCTGTTTGCATTCCTCATCCAGGCAGGAGGATTGTTTGAGCAAACATATTCAGTTGACAGGGCAAATGATTCATTGATGATCCC
>NW_027169810.1:112500-122500 GCF_036898095.1 Palaemon carinicauda | reverse complement strand
AGAACATAATATGCAACAAATAAACCACATTCCAACAAGAAAGGAAAATGTCCTAGATCTAGTATTTGTGCATGAGGTGAATTATGTTAAAGAAATAATAGTGTATAACACAGGAATTTCAGACCACAATGTCATAGAATTGATAGAATGGAAAAATGTATTTGTAAGTGATAATATACAGGTAAATACGGACATACTGTACAAAATACTGGAGAAAATTGTTGAAAAATATGTACCGAAAAAAAACAATAAACAAAAGACGTGCATACCAAGAGACAGAAGGATCTTATTTCAGAAAATTAAAAAGTGGAAGAAAAATCTTGCAAAAGTAGAAAATGTGTGGAAAATGTTGGAAATAAAATGTAAGATAGAAAATGCAGAACAAAAGATTATACAGTCGAAAGAAAATGAAAAAAGGGACTTAGAAGAAAGGACACTTCAAAATATAAAAAGAAACCCCAAAGTACTTTACTCCTATGCAAAAAAGATGAATAAAGGGAGATTAGAAATAGGCCCTCTAAGAATTGAAGGACGGCTAACGAATGAAAAAAAGGAAATATGCAACATATTAGCAGAAAAGTATGAGTGAGTTCACGCCAAGAATTGCGAATGAGAATAATGAAACAGAAATGAGAGAAGAAAATGTTGAATATCTAACGGATATAGATATTAATGAAGCAGATATTGTCAAGGCTGTAAACGAAATTAAAAATGGATCGGCAGCCGGACGAGATGGAGCTCCAGCAATTTTGTTAAAAAAAACTGCAAACACTATCGTGAAGCCGCTTGCAATACTGCTGAGACAAAGTGTAGATATGAGCGAGATATATGTTGCAATACTGCTGAGACAAAGTGTAGATATGAGCGAGATATATGTTAAACATAAATTAGCTTATATAACCCCTATCTTCAAAAGTGGATCAAGACTAGAGGCAACCAATTATAGACCTGTTAGTCTAACATCACATATTATGAAAGTGTATGAGAGGGTAATAAAAAAGAAAATAATGAACCATTTGGTTAAAAATAATTTGTTTAATATAGGTCAACACGGTTTTGTGCCTGGAAAAAGTACACAGACCCAACTGATAGCACACTATGAAAACATATACAAAAATATGATAAATGAAAAAGACACAGATGTGATCTATCTAGATTTTGCAAAAGCCTTTGACAAGGGAGACCATAATATATTAGAGAAAAAAATGAGAAAGCATAATATTGTGGGAAAGATAGGAAAATGGGTAAAAAAATTCCTGCAAAACAGAAAACAGATAGTGGTTGCAAATGACGAGAAATCAGATGAAGCCCAGGTAATATCTGGCGTGCCACAAGGTACGGTATTAGCTGCACTGCTGTTTGTTATTATGATCTCAGACATAAACTGTGATGTTGAAAACTCCGTAGTGAGAAGTTTCGCCGATGACATAAGAATAAGTAGAGAAATTACTTGTGATGAAGATAGGAACTCTCTACAAAGAGATCTAAATAAAATATATGAATGGGCGGAGATAAATAGGATGGTATTTAACTCCGATAAATTTGAATCAATAAATTATGGAAACAGAGAAGGAATGGTATATGCATACAAGGGACCTAATAATGAGACAATCACAAAGAAGGAAGCAATTAAAGACCTTGGTGTAATGTTAAATAGGAATATGTTATGCAACGACCAAATAGCAACACTGTTGGCTAAATGTAAAGCAAAAATGGGAATGTTATTCAGACACTTTAAAACAAGAAAAGCTAAACACATGATTATCCTTTACAAAACTTATGTACGTAGTACACTCGAGTACTGCAATGTGATATGGTAACCACACTACCAAAAGGATATTGCACAAATAGAGTGTGTACGAAGGTCCTTTACTGCTAGAATAGAAGTAGTTAATGACCTTGACTAGGAAAAATCTTCACGTATTTGATCAACATAAGGTAGCAAAAATCTTCGTGTATTTGGTCAACATAAGGTAGAAAAAATCTTTGCGTATTTGATCAACATAAGGTAGCAAAAATCTTCGCGTATTTGATCAACATAAGGTAGCAAAAATCTTCGCGTATTTGATCAACATAAGGTAGCAAAAATCTTCGCGTATTTGATCAACATAAGGTAGGAAAAATCTTCGCGTATTTGATCAACATAAGGTAGGAAAAATCTTCGCGTATTTGATCAACATAAGGTAGGAAAAATCTTCGCGTATTTGATCAACATAAGGTAGGAAAAATCTTTGCGTATTTGATCAACATAAGGTAGGAAAAATCTTCGCGTATTTGATCAACATAAGGTAGCAAAAATCTTTGCGTATTTGATCAACATAAGGTAGCAAAAATCTTCGCGTATTTGATCAACATAAGGTAGGAAAAATCTTTGCGTATTTGATCAACATAAGGTAGGAGAAATCTTCGCGTATTTGATCAACATAAGGTAGCAAAAATCTTTGCGTATTTGATCAACATAAGGTAGGAAAAATCTTCGCGTATTTGATCAACATAAGGTAGGAAAAATCTTCGCGTATTTGATCAACATAAGGTAGGAAAAATCTTCGCGTGTTTGATCAACATAAGGTAGGAAAAATCTTTGCGTATTTGATCATCATAAGGTAGGAAAAATCTTCGCGTATTTGATCAACATGAGGTAGGAAAAATCTTTGCGTATTTGATCAACATAAGGTAGGAAAAATCTTCGCGTATTTGATCAACATGAGGTAGGAAAAATCTTTGCGTATTTGATCAACATAAGGTAGGAAAAATCTTTGCGTATTTGATCAACATGAGGTAGGAAAAATCTTTGCGTATTTGATCAACATAAGGTAGGAAAAATCTTCGCGTATTTGATCAACATGAGGTAGCAAAAATCTTCGCGTATTTGGTCAACATAAGGTAGGAAAAATCTTCGCGTATTTGATCAACATGAGGTAGGAAAAATCTTCGCGTATTTGGTCAACATAAGGTAGCAAAAATCTTCGCGTATTTGATCAACATAAGGTAGCAAAAATCTTTGCGTATTTGATCAACATAAGGTAGCAAAAATCTTTGCGTATTTGATCAACATAAGGTAGCAAAAATCTTCGCGTATTTGATCAACATGAGGTAGGAAAAAGTTTCGCGTATTTGATCAACATGAGGTAGCAAAAATCTTCGCGTATTTGATCAACATGAGGTAGCAAAAATCTTTGCGTATTTGATCAACATAAAGTAGCAAAAATCTTCGCGTATTTGATCAACATAAGGTAGGAAAAATCTTCGCGTATTTGGTCAACATAAGGTAGGAAAAATCTTCGCGTATTTGATCAACATGAGGTAGCAAAAATCTTCGCGTATTTGATCAACATAAAGTAGTAAAAATCTTCGCGTATTTGATCAACATGAGGTAGCAAAAATCTTCGCGTATTTGATCAACATAAAGTAGCAAAAATCTTCTCGTATTTGATCAACATAAGGTAGCAAAAATCTTTGCGTATTTGATCAACATAAGGTAGCAAAAATCTTTGCGTATTTGATCAACATAAAGTAGCAAAAATCTTCTCGTATTTGATCAACATAAGGTGGCAAAAATCTTTGCGTATTTGATCAACATAAGGTGGCAAAAATCTTTGCGTATTTGATCAACATAAGGTGGCAAAAATCTTTGCGTATTTGATCAACATAAGGTGGCAAAAATCTTTGCGTTTTTGATCAACATAAGGTGGGAAAAATCTTTGCGTATTTGATCAACATAAGGTGGCAAAAATCTTTGCGTATTTGATCAACATAAGGTGGCAAAAATCCTTGCGTATTTGATCAACATAAGGTGGCAAAAATCCTTGCGTATTTGGTCAACATAAGGTGGCAAAAATCCTTGCGTATTTGATCAACATAAGGTGGCAAAAATCCTTGCGTATTTGATCAACATAAGGTGGCAAAAATCCTTGCGTATTTGATCAACATAAGGTGGCAAAAATCCTTGCGTATTTGATCAACATAAGGTGGCAAAAATCCTTGCGTATTTGATCAACATAAGGTGGCAAAAATCTTTGCGTATTTGATCAACATAAGGTGGCAAAAATCCTTGCGTATTTGATCAACACAAGGTGGCAAAAATCCTTGCGTATTTGATCAACATAAGGTGGCAAAAATCCTTGCGTATTTGATCAACACAAGGTGGCAAAAATCCTTGCGTATTTGATCAACATAAGGTGGCAAAAATCCTTGCGTATTTGATCAACATGAGGTGGCAAAAATCCTTGCGTATTTGATCAACATAAGGTGGCAAAAATCCTTGCGTATTTGATCAACATGAGGTGGCAAAAATCTTTGCGTATTTGATCAACATAAGGTAGCAAAAATCTTCGCGTATTTGATCAACATGAGGTAGCAAAAATCTTCGCGTATTTGATCAACATAAAGTAGCAAAAATCTTCGCGTATTTGATCAACATGAGGTAGCAAAAATCTTCGCGTATTTGATCAACATAAAGTAGCAAAAATCTTCTCGTATTTGATCAACATAAGGTAGCAAAAATCTTTGCGTATTTGATCAACATAAGGTAGCAAAAATCTTTGCGTATTTGATCAACATAAAGTAGCAAAAATCTTCTCGTATTTGATCAACATAAGGTAGCAAAAATCTTTGCGTATTTGATCAACATAAGGTGGCAAAAATCTTTGCGTATTTGATCAACATAAGGTGGCAAAAATCTTTGCGTATTTGATCAACATAAGGTGGCAAAAATCTTTGCGTATTTGATCAACATAAGGTGGCAAAAATCTTTGCGTATTTGATCAACATAAGGTGGCAAAAATCTTTGCGTATTTGATCAACATAAGGTGGCAAAAATCTTTGCGTATTTGATCAACATAAGGTGGCAAAAATCCTTGCGTATTTGATCAACATAAGGTGGCAAAAATCTTTGCGTATTTGATCAACATAAGGTGGCAAAAATCCTTGCGTATTTGATCAACATAAGGTGGCAAAAATCCTTGCGTATTTGATCAACATAAGGTGGCAAAAATCCTTGCGTATTTGATCAACATAAGGTGGCAAAAATCCTTGCGTATTTGATCAACATAAGGTGGCAAAAATCTTTGCGTATTTGATCAACATAAGGTGGCAAAAATCTTTGCGTATTTGATCAGCATAAGTTGGCAAAAATCTTTGCGTATTTGATCAACATAAGGTGGCAAAAATCCTTGCGTATTTGATCAACATAAGGTGGCAAAAATCCTTGCGTATTTGATCAACATAAGGTGGCAAAAATCCTTGCGTATTTGATCAACATAAGGTGGCAAAAATCCTTGCGTATTTGATCAACATAAGGTGGCAAAAATCCTTGCGTATTTGATCAACATAAGGTGGCAAAAATCTTTGCGTATTTGATCAACATAAGGTGGCAAAAATCCTTGCGTATTTGATCAACATAAGGTGGCAAAAATCTTTGCGTATTTGATCAACATAAGGTGGCAAAAATCTTTGCGTATTTGATCAACATAAGGTAGCAAAAATCTTTGCGTATTTGATCAACATAAGGTAGCAAAAATCCTTGCGTATTTGATCAACATAAGGTAGCAAAAATCTTTGCCTATTTGATCAACATAAGGTAGCAAAAATCCTTGCGTATTTGATCAACATAAGGTAGCAAAAATCTTTGCCTATTTGATCAACATAAGGTAGCAAAAATCCTTGCGTATTTGATCAACATAAGGTGGCAAAAATCCTTGCGTATTTGATCAACATAAGGTAGCAAAAATCCTTGCGTATTTGATCAACATAAGGTAGCAAAAATCTTTGCGTATTTGATCAACATAAGGTAGCAAAAATCTTTGCGTATTTGATCAACATAAGGTAGGAAAAATCTTTGCGTATTTGATCAACATAAGGTAGGAGAAATCTTCGCGTATTTGATCAACATAAGGTAGGAAAAATGTTTGCGTATTTGATCAACATAAGGTAGGAGAAATCTTCGCGTGTTTGATCAACATAAGGTAGGAAAAATGTTTGCGTATTTGATCAACATAAGGTAGGAGAAATCTTCGCGTGTTTGATCAACATAAGGTAGGAAAAATCTTCGCGTATTTGATCAACATAAGGTAGGAAAAATCTTCGCGTGTTTGATCAACATAAGGTAGGAAAAATCTTCGCGTATTTGATCAACATAAGGTAGGAAATCAACATAAGGTAGGAAAAATCTTTGCGTATTTGATCAACATGAGGTAGGAAAAATCTTTGCGTATTTGATCAACATAAGGTAGGAAAAATCTTTGCGTATTTGATCAACATGAGGTAGCAAAAATCTTTGCGTATTTGATCAACATAAGGTAGGAAAAATCTTCGCGTATTTGATCAACATGAGGTAGCAAAAATCTTCGCGTATTTGGTCAACATAAGGTAGGAAAAATCTTCGCGTATTTGATCAACATGAGGTAGGAAAAATCTTCGCGTATTTGGTCAACATAAGGTAGGAAAAATCTTCGCGTATTTGATCAACATGAGGTAGGAAAAATCTTCGCGTATTTGGTCAACATAAGGTAGCAAAAATCTTCGCGTATTTGATCAACATAAGGTAGGAAAAATCTTTGCGTATTTGATCAACATAAGGTAGCAAAAATCTTTGCGTATTTGATCAACATAAGGTAGCAAAAATCTTCGCGTATTTGATCAACATAAGGTAGGAAAAATCTTTGCGTATTTGATCAACATAAGGTAGCAAAAATCTTCGCGTATTTGATCAACATGAGGTAGGAAAAATCTTCGCGTATTTGATCAACATAAGGTAGCAAAAATCTTCGCGTATTTGATCAACATGAGGTAGCAAAAATCTTCGCTTATTTGGTCAACATAAAGTAGCAAAAATCTTCGCGTATTTGATCAACATGAGGTAGGAAAAATCTTCGCGTATTTGGTCAACATAAGGTAGGAAAAATCTTCGCGTATTTGATCAACATGAGGTAGGAAAAATCTTCGCGTATTTGATCAACATAAAGTAGCAAAAATCTTCGCGTATTTGATCAACATGAGGTAGCAAAAATCTTCGCGTATTTGATCAACATAAAGTAGCAAAAATCTTCTCGTATTTGATCAACATAAGGTAGCAAAAATCTTCGCGTATTTGATCAACATAAAGTAGCAAAAATCTTCTCGTATTTGATCAACATAAAGTAGCAAAAATCTTCTCGTATTTGATCAACATAAGGTGGCAAAAATCTTTGCGTATTTGATCAACATAAGGTGGCAAAAATCTTCTCGTATTTGATCAACATAAGGTGGCAAAAATCTTTGCGTATTTGATCAACATAAGGTGGCAAAAATCTTTGCGTATTTGATCAACATAAGGTGGCAAAAATCTTTGCGTATTTGATCAACATAAGGTGGCAAAAATCTTTGCGTATTTGATCAACATAAGGTGGCAAAAATCTTTGCGTATTTGATCAACATAAGGTGGCAAAAATCTTTGCGTATTTGATCAACATAAGGTGGCAAAAATCCTTGCGTATTTGATCAACATAAGGTGGCAAAAATCCTTGCGTATTTGATCAACATAAGGTGGCAAAAATCCTTGCGTATTTGATCAACATAAGGTGGCAAAAATCCTTGCGTATTTGATCAACATAAGGTGGCAAAAATCCTTGCGTATTTGATCAACATAAGGTGGCAAAAATCCTTGCGTATTTGATCAACATAAGGTGGCAAAAATCCTTGCGTATTTGATCAACATAAGGTGGCAAAAATCCTTGCGTATTTGATCAACATAAGGTGGCAAAAATCCTTGCGTATTTGATCAACATAAGGTGGCAAAAATCCTTGCGTATTTGATCAACATAAGGTGGCAAAAATCCTTGCGTATTTGATCAACATAAGGTGGCAAAAATCCTTGCGTATTTGATCAACATAAGGTGGCAAAAATCCTTGCGTATTTGATCAACATAAGGTGGCAAAAATCCTTGCGTATTTGATCAACATAAGGTGGCAAAAATCCTTGCGTATTTGATCAACATAAGGTGGCAAAAATCCTTGCGTATTTGATCAACATAAGGTGGCAAAAATCCTTGCGTATTTGATCAACATAAGGTGGCAAAAATCCTTGCGTATTTGATCAACATAAGGTGGCAAAAATCCTTGCGTATTTGATCAACATAAGGTGGCAAAAATCCTTGCGTATTTGATCAACATAAGGTGGCAAAAATCCTTGCGTATTTGATCAACATAAGGTGGCAAAAATCATTGCGTATTTGATCAACATAAGGTGGCAAAAATCCTTGCGTATTTGATCAACATAAGGTGGCAAAAATCATTGCGTATTTGATCAACATAAGGTGGCAAAAATCTTTGCGTATTTGATCAACATAAGGTGGCAAAAATCATTGCGTATTTGATCAACATAAGGTGGCAAAAATCTTTGCGTATTTGATCAACATAAGGTGGCAAAAATCTTTGCGTATTTGATCAACATAAGGTGGCAAAAATCTTTGCGTATTTGATCAACATAAGGTGGCAAAAATCTTTGCGTATTTGATCAACATAAGGTGGCAAAAATCCTTGCGTATTTGATCAACATAAGGTGGCAAAAATCTTTGCGTATTTGATCAACATAAGGTAGCAAAAATCCTTGCGTATTTGATCAACATAAGGTGGCAAAAATCCTTGCGTATTTGATCAACATAAGGTAGCAAAAATCTTTGCGTATTTGATCAACATAAGGTGGCAAAAATCTTTGCGTATTTGATCAACATAAGGTAGCAAAAATCTTTGCGTATTTGATCAACATAAGGTGGCAAAAATCTTTGCGTATTTGATCATCATAAGGTAGCAAAAATCTTTGCGTATTTGATCATCATTAGGTAGCAAAAATCTTTGCGTATTTGATCATCATAAGGTAGCAAAAATCCTTGCGTATTTGATCAACATAAGGTTTCAAAAATCTTTGCATATTTGATAAACATAAAATAGCAAAAATCTTTGCGTATTTGATCAACATAAAGTAGCAAAAATCTTCGCGTATTTGATAAACATAATAAAAGAAAATTGTATTTGTATATGTTAAAAACGGGATTCATGCAGCATTAGTGTGACTATAAAATTCAGAAAATGTCAAATAACAATTTAAATATGCGAGATGAGCAAGAATCTGTTCCCTGAAAGTTTAAAAAAGAAATCATAAAAGAATGTTCGCTGCAATGTAATGAAGCCATGTCTCCCGTGATTAACCTCTGTACAGTATAAGTGATTTACTATTATTAAGCATATGCGGTGCTTTGCCTAAAAAATAATCAATAGCAGGTACTAGAAGACCGAGACGCGTGTAAATGCTAATGAAGATTCAACTCTGACTCGTCTACAAAGAACTTGGAAATTTGTAGATCTAAAACCAAATGGTTAAGTGATAGTGCATTGAACTGTGTATACACAATTCGAACAGATGAAAAAACCCATGGCGAAAATATTCGAGTTTCTCAAACAATGAAGCCTCTGTGCCGAGTCTTGTTATGTTGGAGTCGAACAGTAGACGATGAAAGCTTTTAGAAAAGGTTTCCCAGATGCTTGTCTCACTTCAACCAGTGTCTCTAACCACAAGTACAAGAACTGAAAAGGCCTCATAATATATATATATATATATATATATATATATATATATATGTATATGTATATACATGAATATATATACATATACATACAAAGATATATATGCATATCTATACATATATATATATATATATATATATATATATACATATATATATATATATATATATATATATATATATATATATATATATATATATGTATATATATATATATATATGTATAGATATGCATATATATCTTTGTATATATATATATGTATATATATTCATGTATATATATATATATATATATATATATATATATATATATGTATGTATAGATATGCATATATATCTTTGTATATATATGTATATGTATTCATGTATATTTATATATATATATATATATATATATATATATATATATATATATAGGCTTATATGTATAAATATATATATGT
>NW_027169810.1:80000-110000 GCF_036898095.1 Palaemon carinicauda | reverse complement strand
TTAGGCATTCCATTCCTTAATAGGCAGGTTGTCCATAGAATCCAGTCAGCACACGTAGAAATCATGTATCGAAATGACTATAAGGAAGTAGAATTCGAATATTGCCTCTGTGACACACTTGATGGTACATTCATAGCAGGTCTTGTGACGCCGTTTGACTTTGAATCAATCGGTTAGTCGTGGCATTTCATATTTTTGAGAAAGGGAAAATATAATTTTTTTTTTGTCTCCAAACAGAAACTTTCTTCCGATAGATGATGTACTATTTATGAAGCATCCGAATGTCTTCTCATCTATATCTTTTTCTTGCATATACTTATATCTTTAATGTTCATCATCCAATTAGTGCTATTGTAGTATGCAGTCTACTGTGGCACCACATTCGGTGTCTACCCATGCATAGTCTTTTTCTTAATACTGGCTAGACACATTACTGCAGCCTACCAACTGACAGGTACGTAATTCATTGAGGTCAACAGAAACAGCAGTGACCCTATGGTTTTTCATTGGAAAAGGCGGTTGCTTAATAAAAAATATCAAGCTACTGCCATGTTTGAGCAAAGGGTACATATGGAATTCAAGCCTATTTTCAAAATCTAGAAGTTGGTTTCTGTGTGGGTTTTTTTTTTTTTTTTTTTTTTTTTTTTTTTTTTTTTTTTTTTGGCACTGTGACAAGTAAATTGTTTTACTCCTCATGTCGATTAATGAATCCTAATAAGTTTATGATAACGAGCCAGTCTGTGTGATCGTTACATTATTATTATTGCTCTAAGGGTCAACCCTAGTTGGAAAAGAACGATGCTAAAAGTCCAAGGGTGCCAACAGGGAAAAATAGCCCAGTGAGGAAAGCAACTACGAAAACAGAATAGTGTGCCCGAGTATACCCTGAAGCAAGAGAACACCAACCCAAGACAGTGGAAATCCATGGTACACAGGCTGTGGCATTACCCAAGACTAGTGAACAAAGGTTGGATTTTGGAGCGTCATCCCAGAGGAGCTGTTTATAGATTGACAGCCAGGTGGAGTTTGGGCTTACGAATGTGGTACCGACTGTCAAGTACAGGGTCATGTAGAAAATAATTGGGCATATGAAGACTTGGACGCCTACTGGGGACCATCTCCTGTGTTAGGCCTCTGGCGACCTCCAGAGGGGGCGAACAAACAGCTTAATCAAACGTACAACGCCATAAACAAAAAACTAGGCCTAAAAATAGGCTAGACCAAACATTCTTGGTACCGCTTGGAACAAAGTTTGTATACTTCTACACATCTCAGGGAGTTCAGAGTGGTCAGCGCCAGACAAGTTATCTGCTACATTATGCCTGCCAGACACTTTCTCTCTCTCTCTCTCTCTCTCTCTCTCTCTCTCTCTCTCTCTCTCTCTCTCTCTCTCTCTCTCTATGGTAAGCAGCTCTTGTAGGAGAAGGACACTCCAAAATCAAACCATTGTTCTCTTGTCTTGGGTAGTGCCATAGCCTCTGTACCATGGTCTTCCACTATCTTTGGTTAGAGTTCTCTTGCTTGAGGGTACACCCGGGCACACTTTTCTATCTATATTCTCTTCCTTTAGTTTATTAAAGTTTTTATAGGAAATATTTATTCTTAAAATATTTTATTTTTCTTTGTTTCCCTTCCTCACTGGGCTATTTACCCTGTTGGGGCCCCTGGGCTTATAGCATCCTGCTTTTCCAACTAGGGTTGTAGCTTAGCATTTAATAATGATAATAATAATAATAATATGAATGGAGGGACGCCCAAAGTTGACCCCTGCTTCTGTTCTGGAAAAAAAAAATATATATATATATAAAACATAAAAGTTACTGAAGGAAACTATTGTATCCGAATTTAAAATGAAAGATAAAGTGCAAAGTGACACTTACTATGCATAGTACCTACTGCGTTAAATCCACCAATCTTTTGGGCCAGGCAGGCAAACCTTTTTTTTTTCTGGATCAGTGTTTGACCATCAATCATTATTGATACTAAGGTTATCTTCCAAGGATCAAAACTCGGCCATAAATGTTAATTTTTCTTTGCTTTTCATTCTCTTCTATATGCTGCTTAATATGAAAATTTACGAGAGAGAGAGAGAGAGAGAGAGAGAGAGAGAGAGAGAGAGAGAGAGAGAGAGGAGAGAGACTACAATTATCATGTATATTGTCAAGTTAGACGCCCTGTTTGCTTGTGTAATTCATATTACGAAGAAACCTTTAGTAGATAACATTCATATAGCAGTCAATTGTCGATAAATGTAAGAAAATATTCGATTTATAATGATGTTACAGTATAGAATATAGTAAATTGAACACATTGACTACACGATTGATAGGATAAATCATTAATAGTTTCAGCTTACTCATTCATCATATTAGTCTTTTTATCATTTTAATATAGCTCTTTAAAATTTAAAAATAATGAGTAAGATTATTTATTTGCCTCAATCGGAAATTTATCTAAATTGCTTCATCGTGTTTACTTTTATTTTCTAGAGTGAACTTTTGATTAAAGACAGTGAATTCAAAATTTCATTTATTTCCTTACTAACTTGTTTCCCCAAAGCTATAGCCTTGAAATAGCCAAACACTATGAAAAGAACAACCAGACCACTGAATTGCAAATAAGCTATCATGACAAATAGATTTTCTTAAAAGATTCTAGAGCATTTCTGTAGCACTATGCCACCTGATACCTGAGTGCAGGGGTACATAGCTAAATTATGCATTCACATCTTCAAGGAAAGTTATAAATATTCTGTGTCGCTGAGACTTATTACCATTGTGATTAAATTCACCAACCTGAATACGCTCTGCAAGACGGCATTCATATGTAATACATTACCACTTAATATTTCATGCTGGATATTGTAGTACAGTGTGATACAGTAAGTTCCCTGTACCTTTAGTAAACCAAAACCAGTCATACATTTTTGCCAGTCAAAGCTTTTGCACCACTTGCTACAATACAAGAGCATTTTTCATATCCTACATATTCGTTGACAACAGACTCGAAGTGCAGCATAAATGTCTGAACTTCTTTTTTTAATTTTCTGTCATAATCTTGTGTAAAAAAATCTCTAATATCAATTCTAAAGATTTAAATTTTTTTTCATCTTTTTTTTTTTTTTTTTTTTTTTTTTTTTTTTTTTTTTTTTTTTTTTTTTTGAGACCTAAATCAACTTTCTGTCGAAAGTTAGACCTAGAAATAGCGTTTCGTCAACACAGGGATTTTTTTTTCTTTTTTTTTTTTGCGGATGAATACGAGTAAACTGGCTGGTGTCACTTATATATGCACTCTCATCAGATGCCGATGAAAAAGTATTTGCATTGCTTCAATATATCTTTTAGTTTTAAATAAAAATGCTCATCAGTTAATTTTCTTGCAACCGTTTGGTGGAATAATGACACACTTTCAAATTTCCTTGGTAATTTTCGATGGTAATTTTAACTGAAACTGCCAAGTGGTGATATTTTGATAAACAACTGCTGTAATACAAGTACCAGTGGTGTCGTAGCTTAACAGAGAGAGAGAGAGAGAGAGAGAGAGAGAGAGAGAGAGAGAGAGAGAGAGAGAGAGTTTTTCAAGATACCAGAAAGATTAAACTTTTAAGACAACAGAGAGAGAGAGAGAGAGAGAGAGAGAGAGAGAGAGAGAGAGAGAGAGAGAGAGAGAGAGAGAGAGCAAACTTTTAAGACACCAGAGAGAGAGAAAGTAAGTAAATTTTTAAGACGAGAGAGAGAGAGAGAAAGAGAGAGAGAATCATTCATAACATACTATTTCATATTCAGACGCAGAAACTTGGTGTTTTTCATGTACACAGTAAATTTGTAATGCCAGAGATCGGGGGCCACAAATATAATTAACCAAAGGGCCACATTTGGCCCGTGGGCCTGTAGTTGAACCAGTCTGTCTTAGGTAAATGACTTACAATAAGGCATTGGAATGGAAGGAAATTATTGCTATTAACAATTGAAAATTAATGTAAACCTGTTACGTTTGAATGTTTTAAAGCTGTTATTACAATTTGTCGATAAGAAGCTGAAAATTAATGAGGTATCCGAATCTATAAAAGTCAGAGATTTACATTTTCAGTTTGAGTTATTCAGATTTAACCTGATTTTCCAAGTTGATAAACATCTGTGAGGCTTCTCATCATAGATATATTTGCCAGGTTTTATCAATTGTTGATAATGGTTTAAGAGAAGTCTAGTGATTGCAGGCTGAGTAATCAATAAATTCATTCTGGCTGCTGGGAGGAAGAGAGATGGTGGCTGGTACAATGCACACACATTCCCTAGCAGGGTCTAGGCAAAGTCAGGCAGGGCAGCCGTTCGGGACGATGGTCCACCCCCAAAAGCCAAGGCAAAGTCCTTCAAAAGAAGGCAACCGTGTTGCCTCATACGAAGGGGAAAAAGCATGCTAATAGAAGAATATGTGGCAGTGTTAAAAAACATCACCGAAGGCTCTTTTCGTATGGTAGAAGACATTCCTAACACATTAGTATTTTTAGTAACATTAGTGTAACTAACAGAGATGATGGGATATGCTTCTAACACGAAATAGAGGAAGAACAGAAAAACATTCTTTATCAGTATTTTCTTATTATGTTAAAGTTTACATAAGCAAATGTTAACGACGTCATCCTTTTCGGTATAATGTAGCCAAATCAACGATTATGGTGGAATTGATTATAAAATGATTAGGTGTTCCATGGCATGCTATCCAATGCATGTCTTCTAACTCCAACGTAAAATTGAAATCGGGTTTCTATTATGTTTCTTTACATAACTATAAAGTGTGCCTTGCATGCTACGTTCCTGTTAGGGTCATGGGACCTGCCAAAATCATTGTCCTATTTGAGGATGAAGAACTAGCTAGTCATGAGGCTGATAATGACTAAGATGATTATGTTGCAGAGTACAAAGACGCAGATAAATTGTGGATCTTAGCTAGAGTGGAGCTTGTAACTTGTAATATTTTGTAGGTAATGCAAGGTCAAGTTGAATTCGTCCCCCAACATATGCTGTAACATTAGAATCTTAGTATATATTTTATGATGTGCCTTGCAGTCACAAGTTCCATATGTCATGTATAAGAATTTTCATGTACTAAAATCTTATTTGGAATAATCTGTGTTATCCAACAAAAGTTTTGTACTTTGTGTGTGTCTGGCTGACCTCATACAGTAGTTAGAATGCTTGGTAAGTGGAATGATATACCAATGGAATGTTACCTTTCGTCTGAAAGAAATGTTTCATTCGGTAGCATTTTGTTTTATTTAAATCAATTTTCCCACAACTAAAGGTGGTGGGGCATCTTTTGGGCGTGTTCGGTACACACAATGCAGCAGATATTTCGTCTGGCATTGGTCATTCTGAACAACTTATATGTACAAGCATATAAACTTTGTATGAAGTGGTACCAAGAATTTTGGTCTTGCCTTTATTTTAAGCCTACCTAATGCAGCAACCAGTATGTCTCGCACGTGTCACTTTCCACTTTGTAAATCTTATATTTTATTCTAAAGTAATTTTATTTAGTACACTTCATATTTCATCTACATCAATTTTTTCCAGAGCAGAGAGTGGGGGTAAACTTTTGGCGTGTTTGGCAGGGATAATGCAGCAGATAATCTGTCTAGCATTGGGCAATATGAAATCCCAGAGATGTGTAGAAGTATATAAACTTTGTTTCAAGTAGTACCAAAAATATTAGGTCCAGTCATATTTTTTAGGCCTAGTTTTTTGCTTCTGGCGTGCCTAATGCAGCTGAGATTTTGTCTGGCATGGGACATTTTAATCAGTATGATGTTTATGCTACCCCGAACTGCATTGTGCGGGGTACTGTCTACTTTTGATCAAGCTGTTTTTGTCTGCCCCTTTTAAGGGTCCACATGGGCCTAACGCAGTAGGTGGTCCCTGGCAGACGTTCATGTCTTCATATGCCCAATTATCTTCTACATGATCTTGTACCTCAAAATTGGTACCATGTTCGTATACCCAAACTCCAACTGGCTGCCACTCTTATACCACAGCCAAAGAGTCTCTTCTACTCTTGCCAAGTGGAAAGTAGACACAGAACAATTACAGTGCAGGAGTTAACCCCTTGAACGAAGAATAATGTTTAGGTAATCTCAAATGCTGTTCTGTGTATGATGGCAGGGGAGAATGTGGAAAGATTTGGCCAGGCTATTCTGTGTACAGTATCTGTAGGCATAGGAAAAATAAGCTGTAACCAGAGAGGGATTCAATGTAGCACTACCTGGCCAGTCAAAGGAACCAATAACTCTCTCTCTCTCTCTCTCTCTCTCTCTCTCTCTCTCTCTCTCTCTCTCTCTCTCTCTCTCTCTCTCTCTCTCTCATTTAGAGCCTTCTGTACTATTATGCCTTGATATCACGTGTATATTAATTTAAAACAAAGCAATGGATGTGAAGATGAGGTACATAATGCAGTGTATGAGTAAGGGGGCGGGGAATGATCGACTACATATTGAATGTTGAAGCTACTGACAGTGCGGTCATTTAATTTCACGGGAGTTCATCCATAATTCAGTAATTAAAGTATGAATGTGGCACTAATCGATGGTTGTTTGATTTGTTAATTGAAACGGATTGATTATTGATGAAAACAAACAGAGTAAGACACACGGAACATCACATATCATCCCATTCCCCCAAAGGTATATATATATATATATATATATATATATATATATATATATATATATATATATATTATATATATATATATATATATATATATATATATATATATATATATATATATATATATATAGGATTTGTTTCTACCAATTTCCATGTTCATACCTGCTATAGGCATGTCCTGGCTGTCACTTTTGTTCGTAAGTGACGACTTTTACCTAAAAGTCAGTGAGGAGCCGCAAACTACTCCTGGAGTTTTACAGATATCCAAATTATTTACGCCGAGTTTGATGGTTGTTATGGAAACTACATTCACATAAATTTTCGTATTGATACTTGCCATAGAAATTTCACAGTCGCCATTATTCGATATCCGGGGAGGCTGCTTTTCAGTGGGGCTGTAAATTACTTGTAGAATACTTCACATATCCAAATGAAATTTTCAGAGATTTTGGGGATGGATATTTACTTTGTCCATACCTATTTTCATGATGATATATACCATAGAAAAGGTACAGCAAACGTTTATTTCAGTATGAGTTGAATGGTTATTTTTAGCGGTGGAGTAAATTGTTCTTAGAATAATTCACATATCCAAAGGGAAATTTCAAGAATTGATGGGAAACATAGAATCTCTGTTCCTGCCAAATTCAATGGCAATATCTACCATTGAAAAGGCATAGCTATCATGTAGTCTTCTTAAATGTGATGTTAAATGTAGCAACATTACAGTGAACTGCGTGATAGTGAGCGACATCAACAAGGGACAATACCGATCTCATAAACAATATCCGTCCCGAGTTCAGCTAATATATATGTATGTACATGTATTCATATGTATACAGCATATATTCAGATTTATTCAGGAAACAAATGCAAAAACTTTAAAAAGATGAAAAAAAAATTAATATAACCTAAGATAATCCCAACACATGAAAAATAAGGGACTATGTATATTATTATTATTATTATTATTATTATTATTACTAGCCAAGCTACAACCCTAGTTGGGAAAGCAAGATGCTATAAGCCCAAGGGCTTCAATAGGGAAAAATAGCCCAGTGAGGAAAGGAAATAAGGAAATAAATAAATGATGAGAACAAATTAACAATAAATCATTCTAAAAACAGTAACGTCAAAATAGATTTGTCATATATAAACTATTAACGTCAAAAACATATATGTCATATATAAACTATAAAAAGACTCATGTCAGCCTGGTCAACATAAAAACATTTGCTCCAACTTTGAACTTTTGAAGTTCTACTGATTCAACTACTCGATTAGGAAGATCATTCCACAACTTGGTCACAGCTGGAATAAAACTTCTAGAATACTGTGTAGTATTGAGCCTCATGATGGAGAAGGCCTGGCTATTAGAATTATATTTTAGACGAAGTATATTTACGTTTCATTAGAATATATGAAAGAACAAGGAAAAGTCGCGTAAGGTTAAGGCATTGTCAAGAATTAATCCGAGAAATAAATTTAGACTAAGAAAGTTTACACCTTTGTATTGCAAGCACATTTACCCTAGTTTTGTGCATATTTGTCTGCTATTAATTGTCAAAAAAAAAAAAAAAACTTATTTCAGTATATAAAAAAAATCCCGCTCACATATATTCAAATTAGTTACTGTTAAACCTACTAGGAATGTACCAGCATTTGAAACAAGTTTATGCATATTTATTCTGTTATTACTGGTTGTATATAAAGGAACTTTTATTGAGCGCGGAACACTTAATTTATAGTGTACTGGGGTTGTTGAAATATTGGTTTTAGTCACGGGTTTACAAGGTGCATGTCTTTAGCCTTTGAATATTCTTCCTTATAATCCACTCGAATTATCCCTAATAAATAACACCAACTCTTCTACAAATAGTGTTTCATCTGGATGTGTCTTTGGGGTTTGGTCAAAACGGTTAACCACTTATGTCTGTATATTAACTGTTAGATTGGTCTTTGACGTTTTAAGAGAGACCCAAAAGATTTATAGCGTCCTTATAACAAAATCGAAGTTATCCGCATTAACCAACACTTATATTGGCTTGTGTTTGTTGACCATTTTACTTAGCAGGCAAGTTTTATTTCTTCATACCCTTATTAATTATTTCATTATTGTTGACTGTTGAAGGAGTTTGGACAATGACATCAATTTCTGTTCATGCACTGGAAAAGAAATAATCCCATTCCCGCAATTTGATATTTTGTTTAATTCACCTTTATTAATTAATTCATTATTGTTGACTGTTAAAGGTGTTTGGACAATGACATCAATTTCTGTTTTATATTCCGAGGCCCAAAAGCTAAAGGACTGAAAAGCCTGGCCAACTTATTGTTGATTGTTAAAGGTGTTTGGACAATGACATCAATTTCTGTTTTATATTCCGAGGCCCAAAAGCTAAAGGACTGAAAAGCCTGGCCAACTTATTGTTGATTGTTAAAGGTGTTTGAACAATGACATCAATTTCTGTTTTATATTCCGAGGCCCAAAAGCTAAAGGACTGAAAAGCCTGGCCAACTTATTGTTGATTGTTAAAGGTGTTTGAACAATGACATCAATTTCTGTTTTATATTCCGAGGCCCAAAAGCTAAAGGACTGAAAAGCCTGGCCAACTTATTGTTGATTGTTAAAGGTGTTTGAACAATGACATCAATTTCTGTTTTATATTCCGAGGCCCAAAAGCTAAAGGACTGAAAAGCCTGGCCAACTTATTGTTGATTGTTAAAGGAGTTTGGACAATAACATCAATTTCTGTTTTATATTCTGAGGCCCAAAAGCTAAAGGATTGAAAAGCCTGGCCAAATTATTGTTGATTGTTAAAGGAGTTTGGACAAAAACATCAATTTTTGTTTTATATTCTGAGGCCCAAAAGCTAAAGGATTGAAAAGCCTGGCCAACTTATTGTTGATTGTTAAAGGAGTTTGGACAATGACATCAATTTCTGTAATATTTTCCGAGGCCCAAAAGCTAAAGGATTGAAAAGCCTGGCCAACTTATTGTTGATTGTTAAAGGTGTTTGGACAATGACATCAATTTCTGTTTTATATTCCGAGGCCCAAAAGCTAAAGGACTGAAAAGCCTGGCCAACTTATTGTTGATTGTTAAAGGTGTTTGAACAATGACATCAATTTCTGTTTTATATTCCGAACCCCAAAAGCTAAAGGATTGAAAAGCCTGGCCAACTTATTGTTGATTGTTAAAGGTGTTTGGACAATGACATCAATTTCTGTTTTATATTCCGAGGCCCAAAAGCTAAAGGATTGAAAAGCCTGGCCAACTTATTGTTGATTGTTAAAGGTGTTTGAACAATAACATCAATATCTGTTTTATATTCTGAGGCCCAAAAACTAAAGGATTGAAAAGCCTGGCCAACTTATTGTCAATTGTTAAAGGAGTTTGGACAATGACATCAATTTCTGTTTTATATTCTGAGGCCCAAAAACTAAAGGATTGAAAAGCCTGGCCAACTTATTGTCGATTGTTAAAGGAGTTTGGACAATGACATCAATTTCTGTTTTATATTCTGAGGCCCAAAAGCTAAAGGATTGAAAAGCCTGGCCAACTTATTGTCGATTGTTAAAGGTGTTTGAACAATAACATCAATTTCTGTTTTATATTCCGAGGCCCTAAAGCTAAAGGATTGAAAAGCCTGGCCAACTTATTGTAGATTGTTAAAGAAGTTTGGACAATAACATCAATTTCTGTTTTATATTCCGAGGCCCAAAAGCTAAAGGATTGAAAAGCCTTGCCAACTTATAGTTGATTGTTAAAGGAGTTTGGACAATAACATCAATTTTTGTTTTATATTCTGAGGCCCAAAAGCTAAAGGATTGAAAAGCCTGGCCAACTTATTGTTGATTGTTAAAGGTGTTTGAACAATGACATCAATATCTGTTTTATATTCTGAGGACCAAAAACTAAAGGATTGAAAAGCCTGGCCAACTTATTGTCGATTGTTAAAGGAGTTTGGACAATGACATCAATTTCTGTTTTATATTCCGAGGCCCAAAAGCTAAAGGATTGAAAAGCCTGGCCAACTTATTGTTGATTGTTAAAGGAGTTTGGACAATGACATCAATTTCTGTTTTATATTCCGAGGCCCAAAAGCTAAAGGACTGAAAAGCCTGGCCAACTTATTGTTGATTGTTAAAGGTGTTTGAACAATGACATCAATTTCTGTTTTATATTCCGAGGCCCAAAATCTAAAGGATTGAAAAACCTGGCCAACTTATTGTTGATTGTTAAAGGTGTTTGAACAATGACATCAATATCAGTTTTATATTCTGAGGACCAAAAACTAAAGGATTGAAAAGCCTGGCCAACTTATTGTCGATTGTTAAAGGAGTTTGGACAATGACATCAATTTCTGTTTTATATTCTGAGGCCCAAAAGCTAAAGGATTGAAAAGCCTGGCCAACTTATTGTTGATTGTTAAAGGTGTTTGAACAATAACATCAATTTCTGTTTTATATTCCGAGGCCCTAAAGCTAAAGGATTGAAAAGCCTGGCCAACTTATTGTAGATTGTTAAAGGAGTTTGGACAATAACATCAATTTCTGTTTTATATTCCGAGGCCCAAAAGCTAAAGGATTGAAAAGCCTGGCCAACTTATTGTTGATTGTTAAAGGAGTTTGGACAAAAACATCAATTTTTGTTTTATATTCTGAGGCCCAAAAGCTAAAGGATTGAAAAGCCTGGCCAACTTATTGTTGATTGTTAAAGGAGTTTGGACAATGACATCAATTTCTGTAATATTTTCCGAGGCCCAAAAGCTAAAGGATTGAAAAGCCTGGCCAACTTATTGTTGATTGTTAAAGGAGTTTGGACAAAAACATCAATTTTTGTTTTATATTCTGAGGCCCAAAAGCTAAAGGATTGAAAAGTCTGGCCAACTTAATGTTGATTGTTAAAGGAGTTTGGACAATGACATCAATTTCTGTAATATTTTCCGAGGCCCAAAAGCTAAAGGATTGAAAAGCCTGGCCAACTTATTGTTGATTGTTAAAGGAGTTTGGACAATAACATATATTTCTGTTTTATATTCAGAGGCCCAAAAGCTAAAGGATTGAAAAGCTTGGCCAACTTATTGTAGATTGTTAAAGGAGTTTGGACAATAACATCAATTTTTGTTTTATATTCTGAGGCCCAAAAGCTAAAGGATTGAAAAGCCTGGCCAACTTATTGTTGACTGTTAAAGGTGTTTGAAACAATGACATCAATTTCTGTAATATTTTCCGAGGTCCAAAAGCCAAAGGATTGAAAAGCCTGGCCAACTTATTGTTGATTGTTAAAGGAGTTTGGACAATGACATCAATTTTTGTTTTATATTCTGAGGCCCAAAAGCTAAAGGATTGAAAAGCCTGGCCAACTTATTGTTGATTGTTAAAGGTGTTTGAACAATGACATCAATTTCTGTTTTATATTCTGAGGCCCAAAAGCTAAAGGATTGAAAAGCCTGGCCAACTTATTGTTGATTGTTAAAGGAGTTTGGACAATAACATCAATTTCTGTTCTATATTCCGAGGCCCAAAAGCTAAAGGATTGAAAAGCCTGGCCAACTTATTGTAGATTGTTAAAGGAGTTTGGACAATAACATCAATTTCTGTTTTATATTTCGAGGCCCAAAAGCTAAAGGATTGAAAAGCCTGGCCAACTTATTGTTGATTGTTAAAGGAGTTTGGACAGTGACATCAATTTCTGTAATATTTTCCGAGGTCCAAAAGCCAAAGGATTGAAAAGCCTGGCCAACTTATTGTTGATTGTTAAAGGAGTTTGGATAATGACATCAATTTCTGTAATATTTTCCGAGGTCCAAAAGCCAAAGGATTGAAAAGCCTGGCCAACTTATTGTTGATTGTTAAAGGAGTTTGGACAATGACATTAATTTCTGTTTTATATTCCGAGGCCCAAAAGCTAAAGGATTGAAAAGCCTGGCCAACTTATTGTTGATTGTTAAAGGAGTTTGGACAATGACATCAATTTCTGTTTTATATTCCGAGGCCCAAAAGCTAAAGGATTGAAAAGCCTGGCCAACTTATTGTTGATTGTTAAAGGAGTTTGGACAATGACATCAATTTCTGTAATATTTTCCGAGGTCCAAAAGCCAAAGGATTGAAAAGCCTGGCCAACTTATTGTTGATTGTTAAAGGAGTTTGGACAATGACATCAATTTCTGTTTTATATTCCGAGGCCCAAAAGCTAAAGGATTGAAAAGCCTGGCCAACTTATTGTTGATTGTTAAAGGAGTTTGGACAATAACATCAATTTCTGTTCTATATTCCGAGGCCCAAAAGCTAAAGGATTGAAAAGCCTGGCCAACTTATTGTTGATTGTTAAAGGAGTTTGGACAATGACATCAATTTCTGTAATATTTTCCGAGGTCCAAAAGCCAAAGGATTGAAAAGCCTGGCCAACTTATTGTTGATTGTTAAAGGAGTTTGGACAATGACATCAATTTCTGTTTTATATTCCGAGGCCCAAAAGCTAAAGGATTGAAAAGCCTTGCCAACTTATTGTTGATTGTTAAAGGAGTTTGGACAATAACATCAATTTCTGTTTTATATTTCGAGGCCCAAAAGCTAAAGGATTGAAAAGCCTGGCCAACTTATTGTTGATTGTTAAAGGAGTTTGGACAATGACATCAATTTCTGTTTTATATTTCGAGGCCCAAAAGCTAAAGGATTGAAAAGCCTGGCCAACTTATTGTTGATTGTTAAAGGAGTTTGGACAATAACATCAATTTCTGTTTTATATTTCGAGGCCCAAAAGCTAAAGGATTGAAAAGCCTGGCCAACTTATTGTTGATTGTTAAAGGAGTTTGGACAATAACATCAATTTCTTTTCTATATTCCGAGGCCCAAAAGCTAAAGGATTGAAAAGCCTGGCCAACTTATTGTAGATTGTTGAAGGAGTTTGGACAATAACATCAATTTCTGTTTTATATTTCGAGGCCCAAAAGCTAAAGGATTGAAAAGCCTGGCCAACTTATTGTTGATTGTTAAAGGAGTTTGGACAATAACATCAATTTCTGTTTTATATTTCGAGGCCCAAAAGCTAGAGGATTGAAAAGCCTGGCCAACTTATTGTTGATTGTTAAAGGAGTTTGGACAAATAACATCAATTTCTGTTTTATATTTCGAGGCCCAAAAGCTAAAGGATTGAAAAGCCTGGCCAACTTATTGTTGATTGTTAAAGGAGTTTGGACAATAACATCAATTTCTGTTCTATATTCCGAGGCCCAAAAGCCAAAGGATTGAAAAGCCTGGCCAACTTATTGTTGATTGTTAAAGGAGGTTGGACAATAACATATATTTCTGTTTTATATTCAGAGGCCCAAAAGCTAAAGGATTGAAAAGCCTGGCCAACTTATTGTTGATTGTTAAAGGAGTTTGGACAAAAACATCAATTTTTGTTTTATATTCTGAGGCCCAAAAGCTAAAGGATTGAAAAGCCTGGCCAACTTATTGTTGATTGTTAAAGGAGTTTGGACAATGACATCAATTTCTGTAATATTTTCCGAGGCCCAAAAGCTAAAGGATTGAAAAGCCTGGCCAACTTATTGTTGATTGTTAAAGGTGTTTGAACAATGACATCAATTTCTGTTTTATATTCCGAGGCCCAAAAGCTAAAGGACTGAAAAGCCTGGCCAACTTATTGTTGATTGTTAAAGGTGTTTGAACAATGACATCAATTTCTGTTTTATATTCCGAACCCCAAAAGCTAAAGGATTGAAAAGCCTGGCCAACTTATTGTTGATTGTTAAAGGTGTTTGGACAATGACATCAATTTCTGTTTTATATTCCGAGGCCCAAAAGCTAAAGGATTGAAAAGCCTGGCCAACTTATTGTTGATTGTTAAAGGTGTTTGAACAATAACATCAATATCTGTTTTATATTCTGAGGCCCAAAAACTAAAGGATTGAAAAGCCTGGCCAACTTATTGTCGATTGTTAAAGGATTTTGGACAATGACATAAATTTCTGTTTTATATTCCGAGGCCCAAAAGCTAAAGAATTGAAAAGCCTGGCCAACTTATTGTCGATTGTTAAAGGTGTTTGAACAATAACATCAATTTCTGTTTTATATTCCGAGGCCCTAAAGCTAAAGGATTGAAAAGCCTGGCCAACTTATTGTAGATTGTTAAAGAAGTTTGGACAATAACATCAATTTCTGTTTTATATTCCGAGGCCCAAAAGCTAAAGGATTGAAAAGCCTGGCCAACTTATAGTTGATTGTTAAAGGAGTTTGGACAATAACATCAATTTTTGTTTTATATTCTTAGGCCCAAAAGCTAAAGGATTGAAAAGCCTGGCCAACTTATTGTTGATTGTTAAAGGAGTTTGAACAATGACATCAATATCTGTTTTATATTCTGAGGCCCAAAAACTAAAGGATTGAAAAGCCTGGCCAACTTATTGTTGATTGTTAAAGGAGTTTGGACAATGACATCAATTTCTGTTTTATATTCCGAGGCCCAAAAGCTAAAGGATTGAAAAGCCTGGCCAACTTATTGTCGATTGTTAAAGGAGTTTGGACAAAGACATCAATTTCTGTTTTATATTCCGAGGCCCAAAAGCTAAAGGACTGAAAAGCCTGGCCAACTTATTGTTGATTGTTAAAGGTGTTTGAACAATGACATCAATTTCTGTTTTATATTCCGAGGCCCAAAAGCTAAAGGATTGAAAAACCTGGCCAACTTATTGTTGATTGTTAAAGGTGTTTGAACAATGACATCAATATCTGTTTTATATTCTGAGGACCAAAAACTAAAGGATTGAAAAGCCTGGCCAACTTATTGTCGATTGTTAAAGGAGTTTGGACAATGACATCAATTTCTGTTTTATATTCTGAGGCCCAAAAGCTAAAGGATTGAAAAGCCTGGCCAACTTATTGTTGATTGTTAAAGGTGTTTGAACAATAACATCAATTTCTGTTTTATATTCCGAGGCCCTAAAGCTAAAGGATTGAAAAGCCTGGCCAACTTATTGTAGATTGTTAAAGGAGTTTGGACAATAACATCAATTTCTGTTTTATATTCCGAGGCCCAAAAGCTAAAGGATTGAAAAGCCTGGCCAACTTATTGTTGATTGTTAAAGGAATTTGGACAAAAACATCAATTTTTGTTTTATATTCTGAGGCCCAAAAGCTAAAGGATTGAAAAGCCTGGCTAACTTATTGTTGATTGTTAAAGGAGTTTGGACAATGACATCAATTTCTGTAATATTTTCCGAGGCCCAAAAGCTAAAGGATTGAAAAGCCTGGCCAACTTATTGTTGATTGTTAAAGGAGTTTGGACAAAAACATCAATTTTTGTTTTATATTCTGAGGCCCAAAAGCTAAAGGATTGAAAAGCCTGGCCAACTTATTGTTGATTGTTAAAGGAGTTTGGACAATGACATCAATTTCTGTAATATTTTCCGAGGCCCAAAAGCTAAAGGATTGAAAAGCCTGGCCAACTTATTGTTGATTGTTAAAGGAGTTTGGACAATAACATATATTTCTGTTTTATATTCAGAGGCCCAAAAGCTAAAGGATTGAAAAGCCTGGCCAACTTATTGTAGATTGTTAAAGGAGTTTGGACAATAACATCAATTTTTGTTTTATATTCTGAGGCCCAAAAGCTAAAGGATTGAAAAGCCTGGCCAACTTATTGTTGACTGTTAAAGGTGTTTGAAACAATGACATCAATTTCTGTAATATTTTCCGAGGTCCAAAAGCCAAAGGATTGAAAAGCCTGGCCAACTTATTGTTGATTGTTAAAGGAGTTTGGACAATAACATCAATTTTTGTTTTATATTCTGAGGCCCAAAAGCTAAAGGATTGAAAAGCCTGGCCAACTTATTGTTGATTATTAAAGGTGTTTGAACAATGACATCAATTTCTGTTTTATATTCTGAGGCCCAAAAGCTAAAGGATTGAAAAGCCTGGCCAACTTATTGTTGATTGTTAAAGGAGTTTGGACAATAACATCAATTTCTGTTCTATATTCCGAGGCCCAAAAGCTAAAGGATTGAAAAGCCTGGCCAACTTATTGTAGATTGTTAAAGGAGTTTGGACAATAACATCAATTTCTGTTTTATATTCTGAGGCCCAAAAGCTAAAGGATTGAAAAGCCTGGCCAACTTATTGTTGATTGTTAAAGGAGTTTGGACAGTGACATCAATTTCTGTAATATTTTCCGAGGTCCAAAAGCCAAAGGATTGAAAAGCCTGGCCAACTTATTGTTGATTGTTAAAGGAGTTTGGATAATGACATCAATTTCTGTAATATTTTCCGAGGTCCAAAAGCCAAAGGATTGAAAAGCCTGGCCAACTTATTGTTGATTGTTAAAGGAGTTTGGACAATGACATCAATTTCTGTTTTATATTCCGAGGCCCAAAAGCTAAAGGATTGAAAAGCCTGGCCAACTTATTGTTGATTGTTAAAGGAGTTTGGACAATGACATCAATTTCTGTTTTATATTCCGAGGTCCAAAAGCCAAAGGATTGAAAAGCCTGGCCAACTTATTGTTGATTGTTAAAGGAGTTTGGACAATGACATCAATTTCTATTTTATATTCCGAGGTCCAAAAGCCAAAGGATTGAAAAGCCTGGCCAACTTATTGTTGATTGTTAAAGGAGTTTGGACAATGACATCAATTTCTGTTTTATATTCCGAGGTCCAAAAGCCAAAGGATTGAAAAGCCTGGCCAACTTATTGTTGATTGTTAAAGGAGTTTGGACAATGACATCAATTTCTGTTTTATATTCCGAGGTCCAAAAGCCAAAGGATTGAAAAGCCTGGCCAACTTATTGTTGATTGTTAAAGGAGTTTGGACAATGACATTAATTTCTGTTTTATATTCCGAGGTCCAAAAGCCAAAGGATTGAAAAGCCTGGCCAACTTATTGTTGATTGTTAAAGGAGTTTGGACAATGACATCAATTTCTGTTTTATATTCCGAGGCCCAAAAGCCAAAGGATTGAAAAGCCTGGCCAACTTATTGTTGATTGTTAAAGGAGTTTGGACAATGACATCAATTTCTTTTTTATATTCCGAGGTCCAAAAGCCAAAGGATTGAAAAGCCTGGCCAACTTATTGTTGATTGTTAAAGGAGTTTGGACAATGACATCAATTTCTGTTTTATATTCCGAGGCCCAAAAGCCAAAGGATTGAAAAGCCTGGCCAACTTATTGTTGATTGTTAAAGGAGTTTGGACAATGACATCAATTTCTGTTTTATATTCCGAGGTCCAAAAGCCAAAGGATTGAAAAGCCTGGCCAACTTATTGTTGATTGTTAAAGGAGTTTGGACAATGACATCAATTTCTGTTTTATATTCCGAGGCCCAAAAGCCAAAGGATTGAAAAGCCTGGGCAGGGAATCGGTTGGAGGGATCGTCCCCTTCCTCTTTACTACGTCTCCATTTATTTTTCGCTGCCTGGTAAAGGTCAGTGGGTCATAGAGAGTTATCTCCCATTTGACTTTTACAGCTTCGAGGCTTAAGCGTAAAAAGAATTGCTTACGTCTTCGTGGTAAGGTACACAGGCTTCGTTGAAGGCGTCGTCGTGTAATCCCCCTCGGTCTTTGGGATATATTGCTGGCGCCATTGAGGTATTTGTCTTCGATTACTATTTTGTAATTAGAAGTTATATACTTTACGTCATATCTCTGCATTCCATTTCTCAGTTCACAAATAATTTTCTTAAAATTCTCTCTATTTACATTTTGGAGAGATATTTGTCTGGAGTAATATATATTCCAGTTCTTATTGTTGTTATTGATTTGAAACTTCATCACAATGATTATTGATTTTCTGGCCTGAGTGAGTAATATATATTGTACAAATTTATCTATATCTCTGTATTTATCTATCTATCTATCTATTTATATATATATATATATATATATATATATATATATATATATATATGTATGTATGTATATATATATATATATATATATATATATATATATATATATATAAATATTGTTCGATTATCTGGCTTCAGTGAGTAATAGAGATATAAGTTCATATATATATATATATATATATATATATATATATATATATATATATACATGTATATATTGTATATATATGTATATACTGTATATATATGTATATACTGTATGTATATATATAAATATATATATATATATATATATATATATATATATATATATATATATATGTGTGTGTGTGTCTGTGTGTGTGTGTCCGTGTGTGTTTGTTTTATGTCTGTGGGGAATAATTGAAAAGAAATGCAATTTGACCATAAAAGGAATCCTTTCTGATACAACCCAGCAACATGAATGATGGTCCACCCGTAAATCTGCACTCTCTTCTTAGCGTTTTCTTCAAATACAAAAAAAAAAAATGGCATATTGAGAGTCTCTTTAAGATTTATGTTTGAAAATATATCCTGAGGAAAAGTTTTGAAAATTGTTCTCCTGACTGGTCTTTAGCTGCCGAATATCCTCTTAATTTATTCTACATAAAATGATATATCAATATGGTTAGTAGACTTACTGTCACCTTTTCTTTGTACTTTTATTCTGCATACGTAAAACATGCACCTCTCTAGCTTCTGACATTTCTCAACTCTCCTCTCTTTATTAATGACTATGTGATCTATTTGATTTTTGTAATTGCCACATGGTGAAGTCCATGTGTATATATGGATGTCCTTGTGCTGGAAAAGAGTATCTCCAATAAAAAGATTGTTTGTTGAGCAAAAACTTATAAAATGTACCCCATTTTCATTTGCAATTTCGCCAAGACCCTCAACATCCATTACATTCTCTATACTTTGATTATTCCTTCCAACTTTAGCACTTAAGTCACCAATCACAATTTATAGTAGTTGATATGATTTTCCTCTCTTCTTTTATGAGCCTTACTAAGAAGCATGTTAAACTGTTAGGTTACAATTAGAAAAAATGCAGACATACATTAATATATATATATGTATATATATATATATATATATATATATATATATATATATATATATATATATATATATATATATAATCTTACGAAGCTGGTCCAGTGTAGATTAATACAATAGTTTATTCATGATTTATTTATATATTTCATTTATGTATTGAAGGGATGAATAGCCAGCCCGTAATATGAGTTCCTCTCGTGTAGACATAAGTTTATCATGTAAATTACATAAGACTTTCGTCGTTAATTTCATAGTATTCTTCATTCAAGTCAGTATTTGTAAATTCATGTTCTTTTTAAGAATTAACTCTCTTTATTTCACATATTTTTGTTACGAAGTCTTACGTTATCTGTTTGAGAGTCTTATGTGACCATATGAGATATTGCATCCTGTTTGAGAGAAAATACGCAATTCTTTTATGCCATGTGCTTTGGAAGATTCTGGAGGAACCTAGTGGTAGATCTCATCTTTTTTTTTTCGGGGACAAAGGAAGGGCGGAGCTAGCTTACTGAGAGAGTTAGTCTCCCCATTGCGTGAATACACATTCGAGAGAGCAATACTTGGCAACTCTGACGCTGTTGGGTCAACCTCCCACGCTTCCAGATCTCCTGGAAGCTTCTGGAAGTAGCTATGTTTAATATATAAAGGTAACCCCAGGGTTGCATAGACGAAATAGAGATTCCTAGCCTTAGATCATAGTCATCTCCCCGCCTCTCATACGCAGCTCAGTGTATTGTTTTAAAAGTGTTCATTGAAATATCAAGGTTTTGGTGTGACGGGTTTTTGTAAATATACTGTTGTAAATATACTGAGTACTTTTAAAATTCTCCTAGAGTTTTTGTAAATGGCTCTGTAGTGAGGTGAAAGGTAGTGTTATTGTGATCTGGTTATCTAATTTTTATTAAGTATGAGACTTAAATATTGTATTCAGATTTAATTTCAAGTGAAGCAAGTGAATGTATAATTTTCATAAGTATTTCTTTTGTCTTAGTCTAAGGTTTATACAGATATAATATTCCAAGTCAAGTCAAGTCAAGTGACTATATAATTTTCAGATTGTAACATTTTTGTCTTAATCTAAAACCTTTGTTCAGACGTAATATAGAATATGTTCATTTTTGTAAAGAGTGTATTATTCTAATCACCAATGTTTAAATTAATATTCGAACGTATCCAGTTAAAGTATCAAAGTAAGTTGTTTAAATAATTCTTAAGAATAATTACCCAGTTTTGTTTTGAGTGTATTTAAGAAACCTTTGGTTATTCAGTGTTTTATATATTGCAGTCTGGGAGTTATATGAATGTCTGAGATTCGGGTGTTAATATTTTCAAGTGTAAAAGATTTAATGTAAAAGCAAACAGGCGAGTTTGGAATTCGAGAGGTTGTTTAGCTTGCCAGCCGTGATATATATAATATTATATGTTTGGTTCCCAGACATGGGACTATTGTATGATATATTTTTGGTGACCAGACCCGGGAGCCATCATCATATAATAATGGAAATATTATATATATATATATATATATATATATATATATATATATATATATGTGTATATATATACACATACATACATACATACACACACATATATATATATATATATATGTACATATATACATATAGTGTATATATATATATATATATATATATATATATATATATATATATATATATTATATATATATGTACTGTATATGTATATATGTATAGATATATATATGTGTATGTATGTATGTATATATTTATATATACATACATGCATATATATATATATATATATACATATGTACATATATATATATATATATATATATATACAGTATATATATGTATATATATGTATGTATATATGCGCATACATATATATATACATACATATATATATACATACATACATACATACATATATATATGTATATATATACATGTATATATATATATACATATATATATATATATATATATATATATATATATATATATATATATATATATATGTGTGTGTGTGTGTGTGTGTGTGTGTGTATGTTTAGGTCTACATCATCATCATCAGCTGTTGCTATTCCACTGCAGGACAAGGGCCTTAGACCTGACATTCCATTCCATTCTGTTTATGTCTTTGTATGTCAGTTTATACCTGCAATGCAAATTTTCTTAGCTCGTCAATCCATCGTCTCTTTTTCTTTCCCTTCTTTGTTTGCAATCCTTGGGGACCTATTTTGCAATTTGTAATGTCCCTCTATTATATGACATTCTCATTAGGCTATATGTCCTGCTCATGTCCTTTTCTTTTCTTTACATGGTGTTAGAAAATACTCTACTTTAGTTTGCTCTCGTATCCATGTTGCTTTTATTCTGTCGCTTAGTGTTATTCCCATCATTATTTTTTCCATAGCTCTTTGAGTTGTAATTAGCTTATGTTCTAAGGCTTTAGTAAGGCTCTAAGCTTCTGATGCATAATTTGATACTGGTAGGGCCATCTGATTATATGCATTTTGCAGAGAAAGTGGCATTTTAAATTTCATGATCTCATTTTGTTTATCAAAAGCTCTCCATCCCATACATATACTTCTTTTAGTTTCAGTCTCGTATCCTCAGTAAACATTGTCTGTCTGTCCTAAGTATGTATATTCATTAACAATCTCTAGAGGTGTATCCATAACCCCTATTTGTTGTCTCTATTTTCATTGAACATTATCTTAGTTTTACTTATATTTATCTTCAGTCTTATATTTCTGCTTTCTCTATTTAAATCTGCTATCATCAATTGCAATTCCTCCCATGATTCACTAAAAAAGAACTTTGTCATCTCCAAATCTTAAGAACTTGTTAAGGTAATCCCCGTTATTATAAATTCCTACATTTTCGAACTCTAAATTTTTAAAAACTTCTTCTAAGTGCACTGTAAATAATTTAGGAGAGATGTATCTCCCTGTCTAACTCCTCTCTCAATCATAATGTGCTCACTATCTTTATATAGTTTTAGGACTGCTGTACACCCTGTATAGATATCTCCAAGTGTTCTAACATAAGATTCATTTATTCCTTGTCTTTGAAGGGCTTTCATTACTGCTGAGGCTTTGACAGAATCAAAAGCTTTCTCGCTGTCTATGAATGCTATACATAGTGGTTTGTTATACTCTGTTGATTTTTCCATTTGCTGTTTAATTACATGGATATGTATAGTTGTTGAATACCCGTTTCTAAAGCCTGCCTGCTCTCTTGGTTGATTAAGTGCAGCTGTTTTTCTATTCGGCCTAATATGATCTTTGTAAATATTTTATATGTACGGGGAGTTGACTTATTGGGCCGTGATTTTTCAGGTCTTTTGCCTCCCCCTGGATCTCAATTAGTATAATGATCAAGCTTTTCCTTGCTGTAGGTGTAGAGCATTCTTGCAGACATTTTTTTGTTAAGTTTGGCGAGTTGTTAGACCGTTTCCTGCTGATTTACCTTTCTCATGCTTTTTAATGTTTTCTTTCCTTCTCAAACTATTACGTTTGGTACCGATTCAGGTGTTTCATTATTTCTAATGGCAAAGTCATTTCTTATATCCCCAGTGTATAACATTATATAGAAATCCTCAGCAATTTTTATCACTATCCCTATTTTTGCTATTTCTATGTTCATCCTTTAAAGCAAACATTTGTCCCAAGTCTTCTTTTCATTAATTTGACGTTTCTTTATTATTTAGTGTTTTCTCAATTTTGGTCTGATTGTGTTTATAAATGTCTTTGGTTTTTAGTTTGTTTATTGTTTTTGATAGGGCTGTTAATTCTATTTCATCTCTCTTGGATTTTAGCCTCATTTCTTATCTTTTTCTTTATTAGGTTTATGATTTTTACTGATAGTTTTTCTTGATCTTGTTTAGGAACTTTTCCACCGATATCTTGTGGTGATTCCAATACAAATATTGTTGAATTATTGTTCATTAGTCCATTAATTGTTTCCATTTCATCATTTAGCTAGGAATATGGCTAAACTAAACTCATTCAAAATCTTCTCTTATTACAGGAGCGTTTATTTCCTTTCTTAAAATTAGTTTTTATCTTTTTTAGATCTAAACAAATTTTGTTTCTCACTGTCCATGTCCATTTTAGGTTCCTTTATATATATATATATATATATATATATATATATATATATATATATATATATATATATATATACATATGTGTGTGTGTGTGTGTGTGTTTGTGTTTATTTATGTGCGTGTGGATTTGGAAATGTGTGTGTATGTGGATATAGAGATGATAGACAAATCATATATATATATATATATATATATATATATATATATATATATATATAATTTTATCACTAACACACACATACACATATATATATATTTGTATTTTATATAATTTTATCACTAACATATATATATATATATATTATATTTTGTATATATATGTATATATTATGTATATATATATATATATATATATATATATATATATATATATATGTATATATATCTGTGCGTGTATTTGTGAGTGTTGTGTGTGTGTATATGTGTGTGATTTTGGAAAGGTTTGTGTGCCTGTAGCTGGATATAGAAATGGATAGATTTATAGATTGTATATATATTTATATATGATAATTTTATTGCTAACATAAGTGATATCCAGTTTTTCAACTAAGCCACAACTACCCTTTGATATCGATCGCTGTGGCACGGGAGCTCAGCCCCACAGGGCAATTCCTTTAATGATATAAATATTTATGCCCGACCAAATGTAAACCTAATGAAATAAGGGTAAATATTTGACTGCTAAGATCACTCGGCTGGAAAGAGAGATAAAGATTTGATTCCGAATCTTCTTTATTTAGCTCTTTCGAGTTCAAGATTTGTATTAAGAATCGAAATCAACGCACCTCCACAATTACTTAAACCAAGACAATTGGGAACCAAGTCCTTATCAGCCGACCCACAGGAGACAGCCATGTCATGTATCTACACACACACACACACACACACACATATATATATATATATATATATATATATATATATATATATATATACCTATCTTTATGTTCATAAACATATACCAGTACATATATATATATATATATATATATATATATATATATATATATATACAGTATATATTTATATATATGTATATATATATATACATATATATATATATATATATATATATATATATATATATATATATATACAGTATATATTTATATATATGCATATATATATATATATATATATATATATATATACAGTATATATTTATATATATGCATATATATATATATATATATATATATATATATATATAAATATATATATATATATATATATATATATATATAACTAAGCTAAAACCCCAGATGGAAAAGTAGGTTTTTATAAGCCATAGGGTTCCAACATGGAAAAATAGCTCAGTGAGGAAAGGGAATAAGGAAATAAATAAAATACTTAAAGGTCAGTAACAATGTTAAAAGGTGTACCAACCGTGTGTCACACAATTGTACATAATTCCTTTTGTATATAGCCTAATATGCTTGTATCTTCGCTCTTCCCTCGCACTCAAACGAACATGAAAATTCATGTCTGCTGTTTTGCTCTGAACATTGTCTGTCTCTCGAACATGTTATGTCCTGTTGCCTTGAGGTTTTGTATATAAAGAAGAGTGTTCCTTAATATATAACTCAGTCGTTTCCAATCTGCCTTTGAGTTCACAACTCCTCTCTCGGCTTCGTCACATTGGTGACCCCGGAGTGACTCGCTCCTCCCGCCTCCCCACCCCCCCTCCCCCTGCCTCTCACCATTACTATGACGCCGTCAACGCATACCTTCTGCAGCAGTACTCGCCGTCGCCAGCCACCCGTATAGCAACGCTTTTTCAGCTCTCTCAATAACCGGTGGAGGACCAAAGAGCTTCGCTCACCCTCGGGAAAATTACCAGTATCACTCGCCTGCAACCTGCCGCAGACGGCTCTCCTCGTAATGTGAACCCACTTCATGACTTTCAAACCTCCATCAACGCCTCCACTCGTGACGAAGAGGACACCTATTCAACTTCAACCAAAGCTGACGTGAATGCCGTAGGACACGCCTATGAATGCCGTAGGACACACGCCTATGAATGCCGTAGGACACACGCCTATGAATGCCGTAGGCCTATGAATGCCGTAGGACACACACGCCTATGAATGCCGTAGGACACACTCGCCTATGAATGCCGTAGGACACGCCTATGAATGCCGTAGGTCACACACGCCTATGAATGTCGTAGGACACACTCGCCTATCCCGTGACGAGCCGGAGCGGCAACAGCCACCCATCATCCACCACTCGCTCACACCCAAACCAACGACTTCTACAGCCACTCACTGTCGCTAATCGGCGCAGTTTTTACTACTACCTCTCCAGATTCAGGGCACCTATTTAACATGTTCAGTATGTCATTTTTAGAGTGGGAGCCATGTACCAACCGTGTGTCACACAATTGTACATAATTCCTTTTGTATATAATATGCTTGTATCTTCGCTCTTCCCTCGCACTCAAACGAACATGAAAATTCATGTCTGCTGTTTTGCTCTGAACATTGTCTGTCTCTCGAACATGTTATGCCCTGTTGCCTTGAGGTTTTGTATATAAAGAAGAGTGTTCCTTAATATATAACTCAGTCGTTTCCAATCTGCCTTTGAGTTCACAACTCCTCTCTCGGCTTCGTCACAAAGGGATCTGTCATATATAAACTTAGAGGAGAAACTTATGTTAGTCTGTTCAACATAAAAACATTTACTTCAAGTTTTAACTTCTGAAGTTCCACTAATTCAAATGGCCTGATTAGGAAGATCATTCCACAATTTGATCATAGCTTTAATAAAATTATAGAATATTGGGTAGTATGATTAATATGGCATGACTGCTAGAATTAACTGAATACCTAGTACTACCTTGAGGATGATACAGTCTGGGTAGATTTGAATTTAAAGGATGATCAGAATTGAGAAATCTTATGCAAAATGCATAAAGAGTTAATAGTATGACTACCAGAGATTCGTATATAAATCAGGACTAAGAAATTTTATTGACAGTAAGTTCTTGACCAACGACTTCAGATGAGATTCAGAAGCTGAATATCAGACAGGAGAGCAATACCCGAAACAGGGTAGAATGAAATAATTAAAACAATTCTAAAGAATAGACTGATCACCAAAAATCTTAAAAGGCTTACATAATAATCTTATATTTTGTACAATTGAAGAAGAAACAGTCTGAATATGTTTCTCCAAAGTAAATTTGCCACCAAGAACCACACCTAAAATTTTAAAGGAGTTCTATAGAGTTAAAGAAGCCTTGTCACTACTGAGATATGGATGCTCAGGAGCCACTTTCGTCAATCTACTTACAATTATTCATTGAGTTTTGCTTAGGTTTAGCTTCATGCCCCAATATTTTGCATCATGGGCTAGTTTTAGCTAGATCTCTATCATGGGATTCAGCCACCACAGATTTACATTCAGGAGATGGAATTGAGTCAAAGAGAGAAGCTTCGTTTGCATATGCAATGACTATTTTTGTAGGCCAAAGCACATATCTTGTGTATTTAGTATGAACAGTAATAGGCCAAGAATACTACCCTGTGGAACACTAGATATCCCATTCCTATAATCACTATGGTGGGCATCAACAATAACTTTTTGAAATCTATTTCTTACAAATTCAATAATGATGCCGGGAAAAGACCCACCTACTCCCAACTGGCTGAATTTGAAAAGAAGAACCCCATATTAACACTGTCAAACGCAGCACTAAAATCTAGGCTAGTCATACAAACCTCTTGACCACAATCAAGGGATTTCTGTACAACATTGGATATTGTAAGAAGGCCATCACCTGCTCCAAGGCCTTTGCGAAAGCCAAATAGCATACTAGGAGAACAGACGATTACCTGATCATACCAATTTAAGGGGGACTACCGGATTGTTTTTGGACGAATATTTTTCGAAATAATGAAAATGAGAAAATTCACCCAAAGTCATCAATGGCATCCTGTTTATCACGGGGACAATTTGCTCGGCAAAATATTATGAAATCAAGTAAAAACAGTAAATAATACTTGTATCTGTTTTCATAACTTTAATTTTAAACTGTTTTATAATTTATGTATATACATACACACAAATATATATATATATATATATATATATATATATATATATATATATATATATATATGTGTGTGTGTGTGTATATATCAACATCATTATCTCCTCTTATGCCTATTGATGCAAAGGGCTTCGGTTAGATATCGCCAGTCGTCTCTATCTTGAGCTCTTAATTCAAAACTTCTCAATTCGTCGTCATCTACTTCGCGCTTCATAGTCCTCAACCATGTAAGCTTGGGTCTTCCAATTCTTCTAGTGCCTTATGGAGCCCAGCTGAACGTTTATTGAACTAATCTCTCTTGGGGAGTGCAAAGGGCATGCCCAAACCATCTCCATCTATCCCTCACTATGGTCTCATCCACATATGGCACTCAAGTAATCTCTCTTATATTTTCTTTTCTAATGTTGTCGTACCATTTAACTACCAATATCCTTCAGAGGGCTTTGTTCTCAAATCTACTAAGTCTATTGGAGATGGTTTCATTGTCATACCATGTTTCATGTCCATAGAGTAACACCGATCTTACTAAACTGATATATAGTCTGGTTTTTATATGTAATTTCAGGCGATTTGATTTCCAAAATTTTCTTAACCTAGCCATTGTCTGATTTGCTTTTTTCAATCTTTCACAGAACTCTTAATTCTTAAGACCGTGTATTGGAGATCATAGTTCCTAAATACTTAAATGATTCTACCTTATTAATACTTTCTCCTTACAATGATATTTCACCTTCCATTGCGTACTCTGTTCTCATCATCTTCAGTCCAACCTCGTGTGATATTTCATGCATTCTGGTATGCAAGCATTGCAAATCCTGCGGTGTTCTGACAACATTGACAGCATCATCAGCATACTCTAGGTCTGCTAAATTCCTATCACCAATGCAGTCCGATCCTTCTCAATCATCTTTGACTGTTCTATGCATTACAAAATCCACGAGGAAGATAAACAACATAGGTAACAACACATTCCCTTGGAGTTCTCTGCTCTTCACTGTAAAGTCATTTGATAAGACTCCATTAACATTAACTTCACACTTGCAATGCTCATGAACAGACTTAATAGAATTTACATATTTTAGAGGAATTCCCTAATAACGCAGGATTCTCCACAAAATTTGCCGGTGCACACTATCAAGGCCTTTTTATAGTCCACAAATGCCATGAAAAGGGGATTCCTTTATTTTACGCATTGCTGTACAACATGTCTCAAAATGAAAATTTGGTCAGTGCAACTTCTACCTTTTTTAAATCCTGCTTGTTAATCTCTCAGCTTTTCATCAATCATTCTCTCTAATCTCTTTAGAATAAGCATTCTAGATATTTTCATAACAACTGACGTAAGTGTTATACCTATGTAATTATTGCAATCAGTCAGGTCTCCCTTTCTTTGCTATTTTCACCAACACTCCTAACTCCCATTCATCAGGTTTTGCCTCTTCTTGCCACATTCTACAAAATAATCTTGTAAGTAGTCTGGGAGTCACTTTGTTTTTGACCAGTATCATCTCGGCAGTTATTCCATCGTATCCCGGGGCTTTTCTTCTCTTTAGTTTTTGAGGATAGCTTCTACTTCAAATACACTGAATTCATTCATGGGCACATCAAGGTCTTCATCAGCTTCAGGTATATCAATCAAATTATTCCCTTCATATCTCCTATTCATAACCTCACTAAAGTGTTCCATCCAACATTGTCTTTCTTCATCTTCTGTTGCTATAACGGAGTTATCTCTCTTTTTGATGGGTATATGCTTCTTCTTTACCCCAGTCGAGATTTCATTAATAATTCTATGAGCAATTCTTACAGCATAGCCACTTAATGAATTCATAGCTTTGTCAGCCTCATCTGCTTTACTGTCTAAATGTTCTCTCCAGTCATTCCGGGGTTTTCTTTTGACCTCACTATCAATACTGGAATACTTAGCATGCTCTACCTTGTAATTTCCATTATTTCCTCGAAAACTTTCAACAATCTATTTCTGTTTTTGTCTCCTTTTAATAGTATCCCAAGTATCATTCTATATCCGTGGCTTTATCCCTGTAACTGAGTGTCTCAAGACTTCTCTACCAACTGACTGATACATGTTCTTAATATCACACCATTCTTCATTAATTCTGTTTTTCGTCTCCTAAAGTTTCCAAGACTGCAAATCGATCCTTACATTCAAAGGCAAAGGTTTCCCTTTCTTCTTTATTTTTCAAAAGCTTGCTTGTATGAAACCTAGGTTTTCTATCTACCATTCTGTTGGGTGCT
>NW_027169810.1:67500-72500 GCF_036898095.1 Palaemon carinicauda | reverse complement strand
CATCTATTGGTAGGATATCCGTGATGCCTCATAAGCATCATTAGTTAGATTTTCTAAAATATGTTTTTCATAAATGCAATATCTGAACCGAATCGATTTTTTTATCTTATTTATGTGTTTATTCTGATAAGTGAGCTATATATAAATATTAACGAGTTTCACTCTGTAGTGAACAAGCGTTTCAATACGAAATTTCCTATACAGGAAGAGGATTTGTTTCCCGTTGAAAAAAAAAAAATATTGGCGATACAAATGATTATACTGTAGCCTTACTTGGTAAAAGGTTGAGAGTTTGCGATCTCCACAATTCGTAAAGTTCAAGTTTTTCCCTATCTTCTTCAGGCTGGATCCCTCAATGGCTTCCAGATGGGGCGCTATACGTTCGTTTTGAAGGTTTAAAGACTACTCATGAATGGTAAAGGCAAGGGACAGTGACATTGCCCTATCAGGCAGGACAATGCCCCAGAGACTGACCATATATACATATGACTAGCGCCCAAGCCCCCTCTCCACCCAAGCTAGGACCAGAGAACTGATGACTCAGCAGATAGATCTATAGGCTCCCCCAAACCCCACATCCTTAGCTCACAAGGATGGTGAGGTTACAGCGACCAAAGAAACTAACGAGTTTCAGCGGGACTCGAACGCCAGTCTGGCGTTCACCAGTCAGGAACGTTACTACAGCGGCCGACCACCACAACCCTAATAATTCTAATGTCAATTTTAATATTTTTGAACTGCATACGAGTATTCTTTTCCTTAGCGTTTATGACATGCCTTGCTGCCCTGTGTAGCCCAACCACAGGTTTTGCCCTCCCCCCTCCCCCCCCATATCAAGCCACCTGCCCATGGACCGGTTCCTCCCACTTTGGGAACTAGTACTTCAAATCTTGGCAGGTTTAGTTTGTAAAGAAAAAATCTTACGAAACTGGAGATGTGCACGTAACAGATGGAGAGAGATGCCATGCGAAAAGGGTTGTTGTGGCCTGATTGGTAACGTCTCTTGTCTGGTGTTTGCCAGTCGGGGGTTCGAGTCCCACTCGGTCTCGTTGGTGCCATTAGTGTCCGCAACCTTACCATCCTTGTGAGCTGAGGTTGGGGGTTTGGGGGAGCCTATAGTTCTATATGTTGAGTCATCAGCAGCCATTGCCTGGCCCTCAGTAGTCCTAGCTTGGGTGGAGAGGGGGCTTGGGCGCTGATCATATGATATATTGTCAATCTCTAGGGCATTGTCCTGCTTGATAAGGTAATGTCACTGTCCCTTGCCTCTGCCATTCGTGAGCGGACTTTAAAACCTTTAAAAGGAAAACCTAATAAGTAAGTGGTTGGAGTGTTGTGTAAAGGGGTGTAGGTAGTAGGTTGGCTAGGGCACCAGCCACCCGTTGAGATACTACCGCTAGCGAGTTATGGGGTCCTTAGACTATCCAGACAGTACTACATTTGGTCCTTCTCACTGGTTACGGTTCACTTTCCCTTTGCCTACACATACACATAATAGTTTGGCCTGTTCCTTACAGATTCTCCTCTGTCCTCATACACTTTACAACATCGAGATAACCAAACAACTACTGCACTAATTGTTAAGACACTCCAAAATCAAACCATTGTTCTCTAATCTTGGATAGTGCCATAGCCTCTGTACCATAGTCTTTTGCTGTCTTGGGTTAGAGTTCTCTTGCTTGAGGGTACACTCGGGCACACTATTCTATCTAATTTCTCTTCCTCTTGTCTTGGTAAAGTTTATATAGTTTATATTTATTTTTTCCTTGTTTCCTTTCCTCACTGGGCTATTTTCCCTGTTGGAGCCCCTGGGCTTATAGCATCCTGCTTTTCTAACTAGGGTTGCAGCTTAGCAAGTAATAATATTATTAATAATAATAATAATAATAATAATAATAATAAAACCGTAATTTCAAAATTAAAAAATATACTGTTCTCAGCCGTATTTCAGTAAAATACGGGCGACCGTGATTTTTACCATACTCTGTTGAGATCTTTTACGGGTTGGTGACCGTGATATCACTCCTTTACGTTAATATATCCGTTTTTAAAATGGTAGAAATCCTCGAATAAATGTTGCCAGATATTTACCTTTGTGGATTAGCCATAACAAATTCAATAGAAGGCGGATTTGTCATTTTATGAAATTAATTCGTCAAAATTTCAAAGGCCCAAGGTTCTACTAGCCCAAGTTTGAGTCCTTGAAATCCGTTTTATGAAGTGAAGTTAAGGCAATTTTCCTTTTCTAGATTCTAAGCTACAATGATTCTAGACTACAATGACATATGAAGGAATTTTGGCCTATAACTACGGCTTTTTATGATGTAGTAATTAGCATTGCTGTAACCCTCTGAAGTCTAGATACCCCTTCTCAGTGTAACAAAGTGTTGCGAGGTTTGGGTCGTTTTTAATTTCATGGAATTAAATATAGTCAATACGGTTGGAAAAGGCATGGAGCGTTCTCAGAAAACTGTGGCACATTATCCACTAACTACTTAAAAGGTTGCGGTGATTCTGAAAATTGATATGGTCTCTTGTCATTTCGGAATTTCTAAAAGCTTTGTCTCTTGTCTTTTCAAAGTTGCTGAAAACTTGGTCTCTTGTCTTTTCAAATTTCTAAAAGCTTGGTCTCTTGTCTTTTCAAATTTCTAAAAGCTTGGTCTCTTGTCTTTTTAATGTAGCTAAAAATTTGGTCTTTGTCTTTTCAATGTCACTAAAGACTTGGTTTCTTGTCTTTTCAAAATTTCTAAAAACTTGGTCTCTTGTCTTTTCAATGTCGCTAAAAAAATTGATCTCTTGTCTCTTCAAAGTCCTTAAAAACTTGGTCTCTTGTCTTTTCAATTTTCTAAAAACTTGGTCTCTTGTCTTTTCAAAATTTCTAAAAACTTGGTCTCTTGTCTTTTCAAAATTTCTAAAAACTTGGTCTCTTTTCTTTTCAAAGTTGGTTTAAACTTGGTCTCTTGTCTTTTCGAAATTTCTAAAAACTTGGTCTCTTGTCTTTTCAAAGTCGCTAAAAACTTGGTCTCTTGTCTTTTCAAAATTTCTAAAAACTTGGTCTCTTGTCTTTTCAAAGTTGCTTTAAACTTGGTCTCTTGTCTTTTCAAAATTTCTAAAAACTTGGTCTCTTGTCTTTTCAAAGTTGCTTTAAACTTGGTCTCTTGTCTTTTCAGAGTCGCTAAAGACTTGGTCTCCTGTCTTTTCAAAGTCGCTAAAGGCTTGGTCTCCTCTCTTTTCAAAGTCGCTAAAGACTTGGTCTCGTGTCTTTTCAAAGTGGCTAAAGGCTTGGCCTCCTCTCTTTTCAATGTCGCTAAAGACCTGGTCTTTTGTCTTTTCTAAGTCGCTAAAGACTAGGCCTCCTGTCTTTTCAAAGTCGCTAAAGACTAGGCCTCCTGTCTTTTCAAAGTCGCTAAAGACTAGGCCTCCTGTCTTTTCAAAGTCGCTAAAGACTAGGCCTCCTGTCTTTTCAAAGTCGCTAAAAACTTGGTCTCTTGACTCTTGTCTTTTCAAAGTCGCTAAAAACTTGGCCTCTTGTCTTTTCAAAGTCGCTAAAGACTTGGTCTCTTGTCTTTTCAAAGTTGCTAAAAACTTGGTCTCTTGTCTTTTCAAATTCGCTAAAAACTTGGTCTCTTGTCTTTTCAAAGTTGCTAAAGACTTGGTCTCTTGTCTTTTCAAAGTCACTTAAAACTTGGTCTTTTGTCTTTTCAAAGTCGCTTAAAACTTGGTCTCTTGTCTTTTCAAAGTTTCTAAAAACTTGGTCTCTTGTCTTTTCAAAGTCGCTAAAAACTTGGTCTCTTGTTTTTTCAAAGTTGCTAAAGACTTAGTCTCTTGTCTTTTCAAAGTTTCTAAAAACTTGGTCTCTTGTTTTTTCAAAGTTGCTAAAGACTTAGTCTCTTGTCTTTTCAAAGTTTCTAAAAACTTGGTCTCCTGTCTTTTCAAAGTCGCTAAAAACTTGGTCTCTTGTTTTTTCAAAGTTGCTAAAGACTTAGTCTCTTGTCTTTTCAAAGTTTCTAAAAACTTGGTTTTCAATATTTCATCAAGTAAACCCCCCCCCCCCATCATTGTGAAAGAAGAACAAGCAGCAAAGATTCATTGTAAACAATAAAAATATATTAATAATGATCGTAGTAATGATAATGATCATGATGATAATAGTTTCCAATTGCATTTAGCTAATGACCTCTTTACCTAAAGAATTTTTAGACTGTTAAAGTAGATATCTGTGAATATAAATGAGCATAATTAAGGAACTTAAAATGTGAAATCTTAAATGATTTATAAACGCCATTAATTCTTCAAATTTACCGGGTATCAGTAGAGACTCGAGGGAGAGCAACTTAAAATAAGCTGCCGTCACATTAAGCCTTTAGTGAATCGGCCACTTTAAGGAATCTGTGACGCGCTCTGACTGACTGACACCTCTGTGAGGTCGTGACCTATCGAAGAACTACAATAGAAGCTGGAGACGTAAATCATAGAGTGGTGCCTTGGCAGAGGGAGGGAGGGCCACTTATTCCTCTTTCAAATGTTTCAAAGGTTTCATTTCATCGTTTTTATTGACCTTGCAAGGTGACATTTTTATCTTGACTATTATTTACTATATTTAGAACTATCGAGTAAGAATGCATCACATATGTTGTTATTATTATTATTATTATTATTATTATTATTATTATTATTAATTGCTAAGCTACAACCCTAATTGAAAAAGCTGGATGCTATAAGCCCAGGGGCCCCAACAGGGAAAATAGCCCTGTGAGGAAAGGAAAGAAGGAAAAATAAGATATTTTTTAGAAAAGTAAGATTAAAATAAAGATTTCATATATAAACTTTAAATGATTTAACAAAACGAGAGAAAGGGAAATAGTGTGCCCGAGTGTACCCTCAAGATCAGTATGTCACTTAAAATAAACTCCAATATATTCACGTACACACATATATATAGTGGTATCGAAATGACCGGTAACGAAAAATCCTAGTCACAAAATGTCCAGTAGCGAAAT
>NW_027169810.1:50000-62500 GCF_036898095.1 Palaemon carinicauda | reverse complement strand
AATACCTCTCTAGCAGTAGTATCTCATCAATTAATCTTATAACTGCACGGACTTGCTGTCCTTTGTGCTTAGCCAACCGACCATCAATTCACTGGTTTTGGCATTTCAAAAGGGAAGATATTATTACATGATGTCAATGTTATTATTTTCTTTGAAAATAATACCATTTAGCAAATGCATATTTAATTATTTTCAGAAATATTTTATTAAAAATTAGGGTAATAGTAAAGATATATTCATTTAAACCTGTTAAATATGTTCATATTAATTTTTAAGTGAATTATATGACAGCATACCAATTGTTTTATACAGAGTCGTTTATATCTGGTTACTTTGAAAGGTTGTTGTGGCCGATTTGGTAATGTCTCTGACTGGGGATCGCCAGACTAGAGTTCGAGTGTCGCTTAAACTCGGTAGCTCCTATGGTCGCTGTAATCTCACCATCCTTGTGAGCTAAATATTGCGGGGGAGGGGGGGGGGGGTTCGAGTGTGGGGAGCCTTTAGGTCTATCTGCTGAGTCATCGGCAGCCATTGCTTGGCCCTCCCTGGTCCTAGCTTGTGTGGAGAGGGGGCTTCGGCGCTGATCATATGATATTATGGTCAGTCTCTAGGGCATTGTTCTGCTTGATAAGGCAATGTCACTGTCCCTTGCCTCTGCCATTCATTAGTGGCCTTTAAACCCTTAAACTAAGGGCAAGTAGATATTTAAACCATAACCTAAACAGAAATATTGGTGCAGTAAGATAATGACATTTCCTTATGGCCAATATCAAACCATTGTTCTCTAGTCTTAGGTAGTGCCATAGCCTCTGTACCATGGTCTTCCACTGTCTTGGGTTAGAGTTCTCTTGCTTGAGGGTACACTCGGGCACACTATTCTACCTAATTTCTCTTCCTTTGTTTTGTTAAAGTTTTTATAGTTTAAACAGGAGATATTCATTTTAATGTTGTTACTCTTCTTAAAATATCATATTTTTCCTTGTTTCCTTTCCTGCTTTTTCAACTAGGGTTGTAGCTTAGCAATAAATAATAATGGTAATAATAGTAATGATAATAACTGGGTCTTACTTTTTTTTTATCGAAGAACGGACTTAAAACAGATCTTTTGTTAAAACAACATTCTTATAAAATAAGAAATAATAGTTCTGAGAAAGAAACTTTAGAATAAGTTATTTCCTCAGGATATATTATTTTATATAATCATGTAATTTTTGGAAATTAATTTTACAGACCCATGTGTGTTTTCATGAATAGGCTAATATATCAGGCATTGCCGATAAACAGACAAAATAGATTTATCACGAACAACATATTTTTTTTTGAGGCAAAATCTTATATCTTCTGTTCATGTTCGTTATCATCTATGTAGTTTTTTTTTTTTTACAACAAAGAATGTAATAAATAGGGATACCTGAGAGTAAATAGTTATTCTTGATTGAGTATTTATCGAAGGTGTGATAAAAGTAAATCCAAATTTTGCTCGAAAATCACCTATAGCACATTCTCTCTCTCTCTCTCTCTCTCTCTCTCTCTCTCTCTTCTCTCTCTCTCTCTCTCTCTCTCTCTCTCTCTCTCTCTCTCTCTCTCTCTCTCAGCAAAGACTTGACTGGTTACTCTTTTCATCGTACTTATATTTCCCGTCAACAATTCTTTCCTTAGATGTGCGTAAAACCTATCATTGTGAAATCGAGTTTCGTAGAAAAGTCATAATTCATATCCAAACACAATCATCCACGCCATTGCTTGAAGAGAAAGTATTTGAAGGCAAAACCTTTAGAAATTCTCTGTCAAATTAAGTTAAGGATTCAAGCTGAGAGAAACCAGGGTTAGATTAATTTTTTTTTTCATTAAGCCAATCTGAAAATTAATGAATCAAGTTTAACCCTCATTTTCGGTATGCATTTCAGTTTTTGATGAGTAAACATGGCTGAATATTTGTTTAAAATACCGAATGCAATTCCTGGAACCGATTCATTGCGCACATTATGCACAAATAGCAAAATAAATGCCCATTAACTTGTTACCGCTAGAGAGTTATGGGGTGCTTTGACTGGCCAGACAGTACTGCTGTACAATGGAGCTTTCTCTCTGGTTACGGTTCATTTGCCCTTTGCCTAAATTTACACCGAATAGTCTGCCCTATTCTTTACAGATTTTCCTCTGACACTACCAAACAATTCTTCTTCACCCAAGAGGTTAACTACTGCACAGTAGGCTAATTGTTCAGTGGCCACTTTCCTCTTTGTAAGGGTAGAAGAGTCTCTTTAGCTATGGTAACTAATTTTTCTAGGAAAAGGACACTCCAAAATCAACCCTATGTTCTCTAATATTAAGAAGTGCCATAGCCTCTATACCATGGTCTTCCACCGTCTTGGGTTAGAGTTCTCTTGCTTAAGGGTACACTCGGGCACACTATTCTATTTAATTTCCCTTCTTCTTGTCTTAGTAAAGTTTTTATAGTTTATAAAGAAAATACTGATTTTGATGTTACTGTTCTTAAGATATTTGATTTTCCCTTTTTTCCTTTCCTCACGGGGCTGTTTTCCATGTTGAAGCCCCTGATCTTATAGCTTCCTGCTTTTCCAACTAGGCTTGTAGTTTAGCAAGTAATAATAATAATAATAATAATAATAATAATAATAATAATAATTGTATATCAACTTGAGATCTTCCTCCAATATATTCTAATGACTTTAAAATTTCTGGAATTACTCATCGTTCACTGGTTATCAATTAAATGATTCGTGAAAAAGGAATAAGGATATATATATATATATATATATATATATATATATATAAAAATATATATATACTGTATATAATGGAGAATAAAGTTAATTAGATTATTCTTTCTTACATGGTCAGGGAAGGTGTAATGTGCACTGGAGGAAAAATCTTTTATATGAACAAGAAATGTCTTAATACTCTTCAAGTTTCAGCTGTCTGCATCTTTTTATAATATAGGAACTCTTACAACAATAATTTCACTATTTATATGCATCATTATATTGTATTCTCAAATAGGAAGAGATGAATTATCTGCGATCATTTTAAACTTGAATTCCCCAGCAAAATGTAAATTCTAAAACTTTGCAAACGAGTATTACAAGTTAGCACCAAGTGTCATCAAATATTTGTATATATTAGATATAACAGCATAATTATATTATAATGCACCACAGACTGGCGCAGCTTTGCTGAAGATTATCTAATTAGCAAACGCTTATTAGATTATGATCGAAATCTCTTGTATCTGAACACTCCTCTTTCTGATATGTTTCAAGTCCCGGCCCAGCCAACCGGTTTACTCGTAAAATTTAACAAATAATTACCATAGATAAATGTTTCGTTAGCTCGCTAGAAGAGACTGAATCCCAATAAAGATCCACTAACTTTGCCCTGTTTAACCTCAGACGAGAACTCTGGAAAAATCAATGAACAATTTCTTTTTGGATATTGATGTTATTGATGATAGATTTTAACCGACGACCAACTCGCCTTTCCCATTTTCAGTGCTTAACACTTAACCGGATCTTCCATTTTCAATACCTAACGCTTAACCGGATCTTCCATTTTCAATACCTAACACTTAACCGGATCTTCCATTTTCAATACCTAACGCTTAACCGACTCTTCCATTTTCAATGCTTAACGCTTAGCCGGATCTTCCATTTTCAATACCTAACACTTAACCGGATCTTCCATTTTCAATACCTAACACTTAACTGGATACTCCATTTTCAATACCTAACGCTTAACCGGATCTTCCATTTTCAATACCTAACACTTAACCGGATCTTCCATTTTCAATACCTAACGCTTAACCGGATCTTCCATTTTCAATACCTAACGCTTAACCGACTCTTCCATTTTCAATGCTTAACGCTTAGCCGGATCTTCCATTTTCAATACCTAACACTTAACCGGATCTTCCATTTTCAATACCTAACACTTAACTGGATCTTCCATTTTCAATACCTAACGCTTAACCGGATCTTCCATTTTCAATACCTAACACTTAACCGGATCTTCCATTTTCAATACCTAACGCTTAACCGGATCTTCCATTTTCAATACCTAACGCTTAACCGACTCTTCCATTTTCAATGCTTAACGCTTAACCGGATCTTCCATTTTCAATACCTAACGCTTAACCGACTCTTCCATTTTCAATGCTTAACGCTTAGCCGGATCTTCCATTTTCAATACCTAACGCTTAACCGACTCTTCCATTTTCAATGCTTAACGCTTAACCGGATCTTCCATTTTCAATACCTAACGCTTAACCGACTCTTCCATTTTCAATGCTTAACGCTTAGCCGGATCTTCCATTTTCAATGCTTAATGCTTAACTGGTTCTTCCATTTTCAATGCTTAACGGTTAACTCGGTCTTCCATATTCAATGCTTAATGCTTAACCGGCTCGTCCATTTTCAATGCTTAATGCTTAACTGGCTCTTTCATTTCTAATGCTTAACGCTTAACCGGATCTTCCATTTTCCATGCTTAACGCTTAACCGGCTCTTCCATATTCAATGCTTAACGCTTAACCGGCTCTTCCATTTTCCATGCTTAACGCTTAACCAGCTCTTCCATATTCAATGCTTAACGCTTAACCGGCTCTTCCATTTTTAATGCCTAATGCTTAACCGGCTCTTCCATTTTCAATGCTTAATACTTAACTGGCTCTTTCATTTTTAATGCTTAAGCTTAACCGGATCTTCCATTTTCAATGCTTAATACTTAACTGGCTCTTTCATTTTTAATGCTTAAGCTTAACCGGGTCTTCCATTTTTAATGCTTACACTTAACCGGATCATTTATTTTCAATGCTTAACGCTTAACCGGCTCTTCCATTTTCAGTGCCTAACGAAAGTGGGTTTTATGATGTTGGTGCCTACTAAGCTATATGGTATATTTGAGAAACGGAAAAGTCCGTTGACGAGTTATAGTAAGCCAATAACTAATAATTATTAGAGGGAAATTTCTGAATATAGTTCTGCACCGTGCATGTCTACTATAATTTCCTTTTTTGTTGATATATAATCCATAGTAGCTTACTTGCCAAAATGGTGACTTTGCCATGATGACTGCTATAAACTTTTTTAATGTAAACAGTTTTTATATACAAGGGAAAGCCAAATTAGCTTACTTGCTATTTGGACAACATTGAGCATTTCCCAGAATTTAAGATGTCCACCATCATCATATTGAAAAAAACATCTAACATCAATATTATGTAGTTGGTTACAAAAGTGGTCGTGTAATACAATTTTCCTAGAGTTTTAAAGTGTGGAGAATTAATTTTTCCATTTAATTAATTTCTATAGTGCCAAATGTAGGGTCAGACAAGGGGGTTTATTGTATCATTTTTCAAAAGACAACAAAGTGATAAAAAATGTCTGATACACAATAAAATTTCTATCAGTGAACTTAGTAAAATCAGTTATTCATATTATAAGCATCATTATTATGTTCTCTATCAAGATTATCTTGACCCTCTTCATCTTCCTCTACGTCTATAAGCTTGTTTATAAAAGGACTACAACAGTGGACTCTTCTCTCACACACAATTGCAGTAGTCTTTACACGATAGACCAGCACTGTTTCAGTGACAACACCCACTATTGCATGTCTTTCCCTTTACAGTATAGTTGCAGCTCACTGCATCCAGGGGCTCTTGAGGAACAACTGGGGCTGATGAGACATTCAGATTAATGATGGAGCCTTCAATGTTCCAGTTAGAATTGGCAATATCTTTGAGCTTCACTGGGTTGGTCCTGTTGATGTGCTTCTTTTCACAGTAGCATTTGGAGGTGAGCTTTGAGCATATGCTGCTGCAGGTTAGCATCAATTGATAGATATTTTTTTTCAGTGGTGAAGGTTTCTTATAGTCTAGCTCGCACATCATTTGTTGTTGTACAACTCTTTTGCCTTAAGCAGAGGCTGGGTTGCTCTAGGTTCTCCAAGTACATTACCAAAACCTGGTATGTCATTTTCAAAAAGTTTGAGTATTGACTGTTCCCCTTTCCAAAGGGGTATGATACCATAATACAGCCTGAGTTTGCATTGCCATCAAGAAGCTCGATGCAGTTTCGTGGTGGCAAGTGCTTGACAGTTTTGTTGACAACCAGGATACCACCATTCCAGTTTTCCATTTGAATCTTGGCATTGTTTTGCATCCTTGATATCCGTTATGCTACCAGAACAAAGACATAAGTATTATTACTTATGACGCGGATGGTTTGGGTGCTATCCACCACAGCTTCATATAGCTGCTTAAGGTGATGTCTACTTCAGCATAGGTGACTGTACAGTCCAGTTTGTTGACTAGTTGGATGTTGTGTTGTAGGTGATATCCACAAAGGATATTGTTGAGTAGATTCATATTCTTGGCATCATGAAGAATAGTTTCTCGGCATGGAAGGGTTGCATTAGGGCTTACTCGAAAATCCCTTTACTCTTCCTCTTCTTACCTGCTTGTGGTGTTATCACTTGGAGTTTCTTGGTCATAGCTGTCAAATAACATTATTTTCTTACAGACAGGAAAGTAATGGGCAAGTCGAGTATTGATGCTTCCAGCTAGGTCTCTTGTGGTTCCTGAAATTAGCCACACTATGTAATAAAGTGCTTGACTGACCTCAACTAACACCACATCTGGAGTAGGCGAGGCCTTTAAAAAGTGCTGCCCTTTTTTACCTTCCTTAAACAGCTGTACTCATTAACAAGGGCTGGAGGAACTGGGCTCAGCTCATAGTGGAAAATATCAGGTATCGCCAAATTGCACTGCTGTCCCACAACTACAAGAAGGCTGAGCAGCATTTCTATATCATAAATGGCCTTCCTTTTGACAATGACAGCTTTCTTTGAGTGCCACCATTGTCTTAACTTTCTTAATGGTTGTGTGGATGTTATTGCTAAGAGCATCCGAAAACTGCTTGCTCTGCTCACATGTGATAGCCAATGCATCCTGAACATTCACAGCGTCAGGTGCTACTTGGCTGTTGCAGATATTGTAAAAACATGAATGCTGTTCATTAAGGGTGTGAGAGTTAATTTCTAACTATATAGTGATCTTTCTGCAATCAGCCTTGTCTAATCTTCATCGTTCTTCTCCTTATTCTTTATGCTTTTTCTCCCTATCCATATCTTTAGCATATATGTGTCTCTTTCACCTCCAGTATCAATCTACGTTTAGGTGGGTGCATATATTGAACCAGTTGACTCATACAGCCATTTGCTCGTTGCTTGTTGAGATACCCTTCATACTTCTAGTTCCTTTCCCCTTAATTAGTATAAGTTAGCTCACTAAGCTAATCATCTGGCACTTGGATAATCCCATCTAAGTGAGGACATGTACACCTGCAAATAGATCTTCTATAGCAGCTTGAAGAACGTACTCCATCTGTTGCACATCAAAAGCATAGGTAACGAGCATAATTGTGGTGACCTGAAGCACAGAATTATAGAAGCATTTCCTTGAGACAGTATTGCTATAGGTAGAAGTGACCATTTCCCTCTCCACACAAGAATGTAAGTGCCAGCGGTCAACCCATTGTCTCCCAGTTGAGTGCTGCTTTGGTGTTTCAAAGTATTCACTAAGCTTGTGGTAGGGATTCGAAAGCAAAGCAAAGTAGAAGATATTTTAGCAACATGTAAGAAAGAGAAATGGACATCGGCAGGACATATAATGAAAATGACAGACAATAGATGTACATTAAGAATAACAGAATGGGTCCCTAGAGATTATTAAAGAAGCAGGGCAAGGAAAAGAAGACGATGAGTTGACGATCTAAGAAAATTTACTGGTATAGACTGGCATAGAAAGACATTAACAGAAACGAGTGGAAGGGCATGTCTTTGGCTTTTTTCTGCAGTCGACTAGTTACGGCTGATGATGATGTTGATATATATAGATATGGGTATATTATGTATATACATGAAGGCCTGCCATAAAAAACTGCGATAGGTATGTTCCGGATTATGTTAGCTCTGCAAGTGTGAAGTCAATAGAATAAAGAAGTTATGTTATGATATCACTGAACAATAGTTGTGGTTCAGCCTCAACTTGGTGCCGGTACCAAGCCCAAGTAAATGGGGAGGGTTGGCGGCAGGAAGGGCACTGTATCAAAGATGACCTTTGATCAAAGGGATTAACCGGTGAGGAAGTGTGGGACAGAGGTAGATGGAGAACGCTGGCCAGAAACATCGACCCCACATAGAAGTGGGAAAAGATGCTGGGAAAGAACAACAATAGTTGTGGTTAACTTTGAAGGATCAGTTTAACTAATTTTGTGTAAAATAAGAGGAACAGCTTTACATTATTACGACATGGTTAGAAAAAATCTAGTTATATAGTTCTATTAACAAGTTGATGATGTTAATTAGAAAAATATTTGCGTGAAATAAAGACAGCGGTGTTGTATACATTTTTTGTACCATGTATAAATACGGTAACTTATCGTTCCAGTAATAATTATATAGAGTTTCATATTCATGCAATTAATCCCTACAAACGTCTAACACAAAAAGCTAAATATTCTAGTGGCTCTACGCGTATCCATCGCTGCCCCGGTACGAGAGAGAGAGAGAGAGAGAGAGAGAGAGAGAGAGAGAGAGAGAGAGAGAGAGAGAGAGAGTGTTAAATAAATATTTTCACCCCGATAGGATTAAGTGTCCTCGTCCCATCCCTCCTTCTATGGTGGGCTGTGTAGGCCTATACACGGGGCAGTTAACATCCACCTGGTATCCAATTCACCTCTGTCAATAGGCATAAAAGGGTTCTAAGGAACGTCTCCTGAGAGTTCGAAAGTCAAACTCGAGTGTCGTTTTCCGTTATTATTATTATTATTATTACTTTCTAAGCTACAACCCTAGTTTGAAAAACAGGATGCTATAAGCACATGGGCTCCAACGAGGAAAATAGCCCAGTGAGGAAAGGGAAATAGGAAAATAAATCGTGTTAGGAACAGTAACATTAAAATATATATCTCTCAGGTAAACTATAAATACATTAAAGAAAATAAAGAGGAAGAGAAATAAGATAGAATAGTGTGCTTGAGTGTACCCTCAAGCAAATGAATTCTATCCCAAGACAGTGGAAATCCATGGTACAGAGGCTATGGCACTCCCCAAGACTAGAGAACAATGGTTTAATTTTGGAGTGCCCTTGTGTTATTTATATAGAAATATCCACATTTCACGCCATAGCAATTCCTCTTACACCACATTTACTACTACTACTACTAATATATTATCTCATTTTTTCTTTTATCCGCCTTCAGCTTCCATACTTCCCTTCAATTAAGGAAAGGTGGTTCAAAATCCCCTTCAAACATTCCCACCATACAATCTACTTTCTTGTTTTGGTTTCCAAAGCCTTATTTTATACGACCCAACCAAAACTCTTTAAGAATTTTATATCGATTTTATTATAAACTTTGTTTAAAGACCATAAATGCAACATAAAACTTTTTCCTTTTACTTTTAAATTTCTATAACTGCTCCTTCACAAACCCTTTATCAATAGACTTTCAATCTTGTCTAAACCCCTACTGTTTATCCTGCATCAGTGAATATAGCCACCTCTACATTTATACAAAAAAGCAACTATTTCTCTCACCCATTCCTTAGGAGTTTTTCCTTCTTGAAGACAGGTTACACAAATACTAGTCACCCTTTCACTCATACTTTCACCTCTGAACTGCAAAACCTCATTCAACATTGAGGCTTTATTTTTTTTTCAACCATAACATAATCTTTTTACATCCTCAGGAGAGAGTTATATAAGCAGTTTTATCTTTACACTAACCATTTAAATATAGCATCACTCACCTCTTACTGTCACTCACAGCGTTGACCTAGAGCTACATATATGCCCGTTGAGATACTACCGCTAGAGAGTTATGGGGTCCTTTGACTGGCCAAACAGTACTACATTGGATCCATCTTTCTGGTTACGGTTCACTTTCCCCTTTGCCTGCACATACACCAAATAGTCTGGCCTATTCTTTACAAATTCTCGTCTGTCCTCATACACCTGACAACGCTGTGATTATCAAACAATTGTTCTTCGCCCAAGGGGTTAACTACTGCACTGTAATTGTTCAGTGGCTAATTTCTCTTGGTAAGGGTAGAAGAGAGACAAGAGCTATGGTCAGCAGCTCTTCTAGGAGAAGGACACTCCAAAATCAAACCTTTGTTCCCCAGTCTTGGGTAGTGCCATAGCCTCTGTACCATGGTCATCCGCTGTCTTGGGTTAAAGTTCTCTTGCTTGAGGGTACACTTGGACACACTATTCCATATAATTTCTCTTCCTCTTGTTTTGTTAAATTATTTAAAGTTTATATATGAAATATTTATTTTAATGTTGTTAATGTTCTTAAAATATTTTATTTTTCCTTGTTTTATTTCCTAACTGGGCTATTTTCCCTGTTGGAGCCCCTGGGCTTATAGCATCCTGCTTTTCCAATTAGGGTTGTAGCTTAGCAATTATTAATAATAATACTTATATGTCCTATATTGCTGCCTTTGAATCTTTTATTTTGAAATTGATTTTTCTTTTCTGTTATTATTTCCATGTAAAGTAAATTTTAATTTTCCCTAATTTTTATTCCACCTTTCTCCAGATTTTATGGTCATTCTTATATGCCTTTACATACCTACAGTCAATTTTTTTTTTTAGTGAGGCAGAATTGCACCAACTCGCAGGGGTGCCCTTAATAGCTAGGAAAAGTTTCCTGATGGCTGATTGATCGGAAGTATTCGGACAAATATACTTCCGACCAATCAGCTATAAGGAAACATTTCCGAGCTAAAAGGGCACCCTTGCAAGGTGGCGCAAATCTGCCTCACTAAAAAATTGACTATAGATATCTTATGTAACTGCATCTAAAATAATTTGTTTTTCCTTAACCTTATACATTTTATTTCATCTGTTTCTGTGTGTAAAAATGTGCAAAGAGTTTACAAAAATAGCTTTGGTAGCCTCTTTGTGCATTTCGATACACAAAAGCACTCCTGGTGTTCCCAAGGCTCTTTCAAGGGTTTTTGAAAATTTCCTGTCAATTTCTGTCATCTTTTCTCCATTGTACCGTTATTTCATGACTTTCTGACAAACTTGGAAATAATTTCTTGGCAAATATCAGCATCAGAATAATAACCCTAAACATCTTTGGGCTAAAAAAAAAATTAACCCACACAACCTTGAATTATGGCTAGTTAAACCCGCAGAGTTTATCTTCCTCTTCGGTGTGTTATCCAACACCTGTCCTCTGTCTTATTTTCTCTCTCTCTTGTTTTTTAAGCTGCACACATCTGGGTGGGCAGTTTATAGATATCTTCTGTCGGTACACATGAACGATTCAGAGCCTGTGCGTTCATCTTGTTTCTTCGCTCGACGGGAGGTTTCCATTTCTTCCCGGCTATCGTATGTTTTATTGCAACATTCCGGTAGATGAATACCCGAGATTGCTGGCAGTCAGGTGAAATCCAGGACGTCCAATACCCGATGTAGGGTCGGGAGGTGAGCGGCTGGAAGAGTCAGAACAGGACTTCTGTGACTGGCAGGACTGGTCCCCATCGCCACTATTCTTTCTCTTTATATACCTCCCCGACTTATTAATTACTGACGGTACGTAACGTTCTTACCGACGGGACTTAACGTCTTGACTTTAATTTTGCTGAGGGCTTCCGTATGCATACACATGTATGAATTTAGGCAAGATAGCCGGGCACTGGAGCTGAGGAGGCCAATCTTAGCACAGAGATTCATGTAGATTATTATTATTATTATTATTATTATTATTATTATTATTATTATTAAAAGGAAGAGATTCACCCGCCAAATGAGCTGGCCCGAGTGAATTCTGGAGGTAAAATTACTTACATTGAAGCTAATAATAAAATATAACTATAAATATTTCGCCTGCCTCTCACACCCTTCGTCACAAAGGGACCTGTTTGTTTGCGGAATTTGGGTTGACCCTCTTAGACCTGTTTAGTCTGCATTTCCTTTCTTAGCGAATTATTACAGCTCCAGTACTCCACCGTTTACCTTTATTTGTATCAAGAAACCTCGACATGTCCTGGTTTCTTCTGCTATTAAGAGGATGTCGTGGTTTCAGTACTGCTTAGCTTATGATTTTTCAAAGTCTATAAATGTATGTGACATCTTAAACTAACCTATGCTTTGTTACCTCTCTTTCTCTCTCTCTTTTAACTCTAAGCTTATATGTTGATGAAATCAGTTTAATATTCTTGAAAATTATTAATATATATATATATATATATATATATATATTTGCATACATATATATATATATATATATATATATATATATATATATATATATATATATATATATATATAGACTGTATATATATATATATATATATATATATATATATATATATATATATATATTTGTATATATATATATATATTTGTATATATATATATATATATATATTTGTATATATATATATATATATATATATAT
>NW_027169810.1:12500-47500 GCF_036898095.1 Palaemon carinicauda | reverse complement strand
TGCAAACAACAAGAACTTTAATTTAGTACTTGTATGCATTATATCATTGATGTATATTACAAGGAGGATTGGTCCCAGAATACTCCCTTGTGGAACACCGCAACTGACTGTGCTCTGGGAAGAAGATTTATTATTGTATACTGTAAATTGTGTTCTGGAGGATAAATTGCTTTCTAAAGAGTTGTCAGCTTTTCCACGTATGCCATATATGCTTAATTTGTGCAGTAAAATATGATGGGATTTGGTATCAAAAGCCTTGATTAGGTCACAGAACACTGTAATTTGATTACTTTTCTCATCTAATATATGAATACTTTGACAAAATTGGTGAATAGCTAGTTCAGTGGAGTAATTGGATCTATAGCCATAGTGGCAGTCAGCTAAGAATAAAAATTTTGTAAAGTGGTCGGTCAGTCTAATGGCAACTAATTTTTCAAATATTTTACTAATGCTTGGAAGGATAGAGACCGGCCTGTATTATTGTTATTATTATTACTAGCCAAGCTACAACCCTAGTTGGAAAAGCAAGATGCTATTAGCCCAGAGGCTCCAACTGGAAAAAATATCCCAGCGAGGAAAGGAAATAAGGAAATAAATAAATGATGAGAATAAATTAACAACAAATCATTCTAAAAACAGTAACAACGTCAAAACAGATATGTCCTATATAAACTATTAACAACGTCAAAACTATAAAAAGACTCGTGTCAGCCTGGTCAACATAGAAACATTAGCTCCGACTTTGAACTTTTGAAGTTCTACTGATTCAACTACCCGATTAGGAAGATCATTTCAAAATTTGGTAACAGCTGGAATAAAACTTCTAGAATACTGTGTAGTATTGAGCCTCATGATGGAGAAGGCCTGGCTATTAGAATGAAATGCCTGCCTAGTATTACGAACAGGATAAAATTGTCCAGGGAGATCTGAATGTAAAGGATGGTCAGAGTTATGAAAAATCTTATGCAACATGCATAATGAACTAATTGAACGAATTGATTGTAATTATTATAATCATATTTGTCACCTTTCTTAAATATTGGTTTCACGTTTGCTACTTGCAATTGATTAGAAAGATACCCTCTGTAAAACTTATATTTATAGTGAACTCTAATAATGGAGAAATTTCAATAATACATTCTTTAAGTATTTTTATATTGATGTCATCAAACTCCGGAGGCGTAATTCTTAGTTTATTTATAACAGCCTTAATTTCTTTCTTTGTTGTGGGTTTAAGAAAAAATGAGGCAGGGACTGGCTCAGAAAGAAAGGACTCAAATGAAACTGGAGGTGGATCCATATCTAAAGCTAATTTTCTTCCAATATTCGCTAAATAGTTATTAAATTCGTTTGCAATATTGCTGTATTAGATAGTTTTGCCTTGAAAATTCATAGTTGGCAAATTGGATCTATTTATCCCCATTAAGTAATGTAAGGTTTTCCATGTTTTCATCGAGTCACCTGATCGTTCACTAAATTTTCCTTTATAGTAATTTCCTTATTATTGATGTCAAGGTATTCATATATCGTTTAAATATTGCTTCATAGGTTAGTGGCCATTTTTCGAATAACTTTTTGGTAACTTGTTACGATGTTTTATTGATTTGATTATACCTGGAATTATATATTAATTGCCAAAATGATTTTCTTTGATAAAAAATGATGTTATTTGGAAATTGATGTGGTGTAGTCTCCATGTATAAATCAAATATATTTTCAACTCCATCCGTATTAGCTAATATTGAATCCTATCTGAATTTTTTTAATTCAGTGAAAGTTGCAATTATAATATTGGGGATAATTCTCTTAGTTACGTGCACATATGATGTATTGTTAAAGGCAAATGTTGAAAAAAAAAGAACCAATACCGGGAAGTGGTCCACTTGAGAGAGAGAGAGAGAGAGAGAGAGAGAGAGAGAGAGAGAGAGAGAGAGAGATTCCATTTAAAATTAAATAAGTTCTCCATCTCTGTACTTTTGTAGAGGAATGTATTAACAGAGTCCTTCCTAATGGCGCAATTCTCTTTTATAATGACGTGCTAGAGGTCTTTACATTCAGTCTAAACTCTATAGTTTAGAAAAGTTTAAATTAGAAGGATGTATAGTTGCTTACTGGTCCCAGTTATTCAGATATATGAAAATATTATTAGGAGAAATGATAATTTTTAACGGAAGCAGAGAAAATTCCAAATTGCATAGTCGGTAGTTGAGCATATGTAATTTTGCAGAGAAAAGTTCAACAAAGTAATAATAAAAGGTATTAATTCGATCAGTAGTTTCAAACACTTTAAACTATAAAGGAAGTTTTTTAAGTCTATAAAAATAGTTTACATTCCACTAACATTATTAAAGAGGTAACCAGATTTTCCATCATTATTATTTCCTCGCTTTTCTTGAAGGTATTTTTTGGTTTTATTAGCTTGATTGATCATTACATAAATACATATGTTTGCTGTTATATTTTATGTTTGCCCTCCTTCTCCTTGGTTGCCTACCGGAAAATAATTCCTAAGCCCTCCTTCTCCTTGGTTGCCTACCGGAAAATAATTCCTAAGCCCTCCTTCTCCTTGGTTGCCTACCGGAAAATAATTCCTAAGCCCTCCTTCTCCTTGGTTGCCTACCGGAAAATAATTCCTAAGCCCTCCTTCTCCTTGGTTGCCTACCGGAAAATAATTCCTAAGCCCTCCTTCTCCTTGGTTGCCTACCGGAAAATAATTCCTAAGCCCTCCTTCTCCTTGGTTGCCTACCGGAAAATAATTCCTAAGCCCTCCTTCTCCTTGGTTGCATACCGGAAAATAATTCCTAAGCCCTCCTTCTCCATGGTTGCATACCAGAAAATAATTCCTAAGCCCTCCTTCTCCTTGGTTGCCTACCGGAAAATAATTCCTAAGCCCTCCTTCTCCATGGTTGCATACCAGAAAATAATTCCTAAGCCCTCCTTCTCCATGGTTGCCTACCGGAAAATAATTCCTAAGCCCTCCTTCTCCTTGGTTGCCTACCGGAAAATAATTCCTAAGCCCTCCTTCTCCTTGGTTGCATACCGGAAAATAATTCCTAAGCCCTCCTTCTCCTTGGTTGCCTACCGGAAAATAATTCCTAAGCCCTCCTTCTCCTTGGTTGCCTACCGGAAAATAATTCCTAAGCCCTCCTTCTCCTTGGTTGCCTACCGGAAAATAATTCCTAAGCCCTCCTTCTCCTTGGTTGCCTACCGGAAAATAATTCCTAAGCCCTCCTTCTCCTTGGTTGCCTACCGGAAAATAATTCCTAAGCCCTCCTTCTCCTTGGTTGCCTACCGGAAAATAATTCCTAAGCCCTCCTTCTCCTTGGTTGCATACCGGAAAATAATTCCTAAGCCCTCCTTCTCCTTGATTGCCTACCGGAAAATAATTTCTAAGCCCTCCTTCTCCTTGGTTGCCTACTGGAAAATGATTCCTAAACCCCCCTCCTCCTTGGTTGCCTACCGGAAAATGATTCCTAAGCCCCCCTCCTCCTTGGTTGCCTACTGGAAAATAATTCCTAAGCCCCCCTCCTCCTTGGTTGCCTACCGGAAAATGATTCCTAAGCCCCCCTCCTCCTTGGTTGCCTACCGGAAAATGATTCCTAAGCCCCCCTCCTCGTTGGTTGCCTACAGGAAAATTATTCTTAAGCCCCCCTCCTCCTTGGTTGCCTACCGGAAAATGATTCCTAAGCCCCCCTCCTCCTTGGTTGCCTACACGAAAATGATTCCTAAGCCCCCCTCCTCCTTGGTTACCTACCGGAAAATGATTCCTAAGCCCCCCTCCTCCTTGGTTGCCTTCCGGAAAATTATTCCTAAGCCCCCCTCCTCCTTGGTTGCCTACACGAAAATTATTCCTAAGCCCCCCTCCTCCTTGGTTGCCTACCGGAAAATGATTCCTAAGCCCCCTCCTCCTTGGTTGCCTACCGGAAAAGGATTCCTAAGCCCCCCTCCTCCTTGGTTGCCTACCGGAAAATGATTCATAAGCCCCCCTCCTCCTTGGTTGCCTACCGGAGAAGGATTCCTAAGCCCCCCTCCTCCTTGGTTGCCTACCGGAAAAGGATTCCTAAGCCCCCCTCCTCCTTGGTTGCCTACCGGAAAAGGATTCCTAAGCCCCCCCCTCCTTAGTTGCCTACCAGAAAATAATTCATAAGCCCTCCTTCTCCTTGGTTGCCTACCGGAAAAGGATTCCTAAGCCCCCCTCCTCCTTGGTTGCCTACCAGAAAATAATTCATAAGCCCTCCTTCTCCTTGGTTGCCTACCAGAAAATAATTCATAAGCCCCCCTCCTCCTTGGTTGCATACCAGAAAATAATTCATAAGCCCTCCTTCTCCGTGGTTGCCTACCAGAAAATAATTCATAAGCCCTCCTTTTCCTTGGTTGCCTACCAGAAAATAATTCAAAAGCCCTCCTTCTCATTGGTTGCCTACCAGAAAATAATTCATAAGCCCTCCTCCTTGGTTGCCTACCAGAAAATAATTCATAAGCCCTCCTTCTCCTTGGTTGCATACCAGAAAATAATTCATAAGCCCTCCTCCTTGGTTGCATACCAGAAAATGATTCATAAGCCCCTCTTTTCCTTGGTTGCATACCAGAAAATGATTCATAAGCCCTCCTTCTCTTTGGTTGCATACTAGAAAATAATTCATAAGCCCTCCTTCTCCTTGGTTGCCTACCAGAAAATGATTAAATAAGCCCTCCTCCTTGGTTGCCTACCAGAAAATATTTCATAAGCCCTCCTTCTCCATGGTTGGATACCAGAAAATAATTCATAAGCCCTCCTCCTTGGTTGCATACCAGAAAATGATTCATAAGCCCTTCTTCTCCTTGGTTGCACACCAGAAAATGATTCATAAGCCCTCCTTCTCTTTGGTTTCATACCAGAAAATGATTCATAAGCCGTCCTTCTCCTTGATTGCATACCAGAAAATAATTCATAAGCCCGCCTTCTCCATGGTTGCATACCAGAAAATAATTCCTAAGCCCTCTTTCTCCTTGGTTGCATACCAGAAAATGATTCATAAGCCCTCCTTCTCTTTGGTTTCATACCAGAAAATGATTCATAAGCCCTCCTTCTCTTTGGTTTCATACCAGAAAATGATTCATAAGCCGTCCTTCTCCTTGGTTGCATACCAGAAAAGGATTCCTAAGCCCTCCTTCTCCTTGGTTGCATACCAGAAAAGGATTCCTAAGCCCTCCCTCTCCTTGGTTGCATACCAGAAAAGGATTCCTAAGCGCTCCTTCTCCTTGGTTTTATACCAGAAAATGATTCATAAGCCCTCCTTCTCCTTGGTTGCATACCAGAAAATGACTCATAAGCCCCCTCTTCCTTGGTTGCATATCAGAAAATGATTCATAAGATCCCCTCCTCCTTGGTTGCATACCAGAAAATGATTCATAAGCCCTACTCCTTGGTTGCATACCAGAAAATAATTCCTAAGCCCTCCTTCTCCTTGGTTGCATACCAGAAAAGGATTCCTAAGCCCTCCTTCTCCTTGGTTGCATACCAGAAAAGGATTCCTAAGCCCTCCTTCTCCTTGGTTGCATACCAGAAAAGGATTCCTAAGCCCTCCTTCTCCTTGGTTGCATACCAGAAAAGGATTCTTAAGCCCTCCTTCTCCTTGGTTGTATACCAGAAAATGATTCATAAGCCCTCCTTCTCCTTGGTTGCATACCAGAAAATGACTCATAAGCCCCCTCTTCCTTGGTTGCATACCAGAAAATGATTCATAAGATCCCCTCCTCCTTGGTTGCATACCAGAAAATGATTCTTAAGCCCTACTCCTTGGTTGCATACCAGAAAATGATTCATAAGCCCTCCTCCTATTTGGTTTCATACCAGAAAATGATTCATAAGCCCCCTCTCCTCCTTGGTTGCATACCAGAAAATAATTCATAAGCCCTCCTCCTCCTTGGTTGCATACCAGAAAATGATTCCTAAGCCGCCCTTCTCCTTGGTTGCATACCAGAAAATGATTCATAAGCCCCCCTCCTCCTTGGTTGCATACCAGAAAATGATTCATAAGCCGCCCTCCTCCTTGGTTGCATACCAGAAAATGATTCATAAGCCGCCCTCCTCCTTGGTTGCATACCAGAAAATGATTCATAAGCCCCCCTCCTCCTTGGTTGCATACCAGAAAATGATTCATAAGCCCCCTCCTCCTTGGTTGCATACCAGAAAATGATTCATAAGCCGCCCTCCTCCTTGGTTGCATAACAGAAAATGATTCATGAGCCCCCCTCCTTGGTTGCATACATGAAAATGATTCATAAGTTCCCTCCTCCTTGGTTGCATACCTGAAAATGATTCATAAGCCCCCTCCTCCTTGGTTGCATACCAGAAAATGATTCATAAGCCCTCCTCCTCCTTGGTTGCATACCAGAAAATGATTCATAAGCCCCCCTCCTCCTTGGTTGCATACCAGAAAATATTTCATAAGCCCTCCTCCTCTTTGGTTGCATACCAGAAAATGATTCATAAGCCCTCCTCCTCCGTGGTTGCATACCAGAAAATGATTCATAAGTCCCCCTCCTCCTTGGTTGCATACCAGAAAATAATTCATAAATCCCCCTCCTCCTTGGTTGCATACCAGAAAATGATTCATAAGTCCCCCTCCTCCTTGGTTGCATACCAGAAAATGATTCATAAGCCCTCCTTCTCCTTGGTTGCACACCAGAAAATGATTCATAAGCCCCCCTTCTCCTTGGTTGCATACCAGAAAATAATTCATAATCCCCCCTTCCCCTTGGTTGCATACCAAAAAATAATTCATAAGCCCTTCTTCTCCTTGGTTGCACACCAGAAAATGATTCATAAGCCCTCCTTCTCTTTGGTTTCATACTAGAAAATGATTCATAAGCCGTCCTTCTCCTTGATTGCATACCAGAAAATAATTCATAAGCCCTCCTTCTCCTTGGTTGCATACTAAAAAATAATTCCTAAGCCCTCTTTTTCCTTGGTTGCATACCAGAAAATGATTCATAAGCCCTCCTTCTCTTTGGTTTCATACCAGAAAATGATTCATAAGCCCTCCTTCTCTTTGGTTTCATACCAGAAAATGATTCATAAGCCGTCCTTCTCCTTGATTGCATACCAGAAAATGATTCATAAGCCGTCCTTCTCCTTGGTTGCATACCAGAAAAGGATTCCTAAGCCCTCCTTCTCCTTGGTTGCATACCAGAAAAGGATTCCTAAGCCCTCCCTCTCCTTGGTTGCATACCAGAAAAGGATTCCTAAGCCCTCCTTCTCCTTGGTTTTATACCAGAAAATGATTCATAAGCCCTCCTTCTCCTTGCTTGCATACCAGAAAATGACTCATAAGCCCCCTCTTCCTTGGTTGCATACCAGAAAATGATTCATAAGATCCCCTCCTCCTTGGTTGCATACCAGAAAATGATTCATAAGCCCTACTCCTTGGTTGCATACCAGAAAATAATTCCTAAGCCCTTCTTCTCCTTGGTTGCATACCAGAAAAGGATTCCTAAGCCCTCCTTCTCCTTGGTTGCATACCAGAAAAGGATTCCCAAGCCCTCCTTCTCCTTGGTTGCATACCAGAAAAGGATTCCTGAGCCCTCCTTCTCCTTGGTTGCATACCAGAAAAGGATTCTTAAGCCCTCCTTCTCCTTGGTTGTATACCAGAAAATGATTCATAAGCCCTCCTTCTCCTTGGTTGCATACCAGAAAATGACTCATAAGCCCCCTCTTCCTTGGTTGCATACCAGAAAATGATTCATAAGATCCCCTCCTCCTTGGTTGCATACCAGAAAATGATTCTTAAGCCCTACTCCTTGGTTGCATACCAGAAAATGATTCATAAGCCCTCCTCCTATTTGGTTTCATACCAGAAAATGATTCATAAGCCCCCTCTCCTCCTTGGTTGCATACCAGAAAATAATTCATAAGCCCTCCTCCTCCTTGGTTGCATACCAGAAAATGATTCCTAAGCCGCCCTTCTCCTTGGTTGCATACCAGAAAATGATTCATAAGCCCCCCTCCTCCTTGGTTGCATACCAGAAAATGATTCATAAGCCGCCCTCCTCCTTGGTTGCATACCAGAAAATGATTCATAAGCCCCCCTCCTCCTTGGTTGCATACCAGAAAATGATTCATAAGCCCCCCTCCTCCTTGGTTGCATACCAGAAAATGATTCATAAGCCCCCCTCCTCCTTGGTTGCATACCAGAAAATGATTCTTAAGCCCCCCTCCTCCTTGGTTGCATACCAGAAAATGATTCATGAGCCCCCCTCCTTGGTTGCATACATGAAAATGATTCATAAGTTCCCTCCTCCTTGGTTGCATACCTGAAAATGATTCATAAGCCCCCTCCTCCTTGGTTGCATACCAGAAAATGATTCATAAGCCCTCCTCCTCCTTGGTTGCATACCAGAAAATGATTCATAAGCCCCCCTCCTCCTTGGTTGCATACCAGAAAATATTTCATAAGCCCTCCTCCTCTTTGGTTGCATACCAGAAAATGATTCATAAGCCCTCCTCCTCCTTGGTTGCATACCAGAAAATGATTCATAAGTCCCCCTCCTCCTTGGTTGCATACCAGAAAATAATTCATAAGTCCCCCTCCTCCTTGGTTGCATACCAGAAAATGATTCATAAGTCCCCCTCCTCCTTGGTTGCATACCAGAAAATGATTCATAAGCCCCCCTTCTCCTTGGTTGCACACCAGAAAATGATTCATAAGCCCCCCTTCTCCTTGGTTGCATACCAGAAAATAATTCATAAGCCCCCCTTCCCCTTGGTTGCATACCAAAAAATAATTCATAAGCCCTCCTTCTCCTTGGTTGCATACCAGAAAATAATTTATAAGCCCTGCTTCTCCATGGTTGCATACTAGATAATAATTCATAAGCCCTCCTTCTCTTTGGTTGCATACCAGAAAATAATTCATAAGCCCTCCTCCTCCTTGGTTGCATACCAGATAATAATTCATAAGCCCTCCTTCTCCTTGGTTGCGTACCAGAAAATAATTCATAAGCCCTCCTTCTCCTTGGTTGTATACCAGAAAATAATTCATAAGCCCTCCTTCTCCTTGGTTGCATACCAGAAAATAATTCATAAGCCCTCCTTCTCCTTGGTTGCATTCCAGAAAATAATTCATAAGCCCTCCTCCTTGGTTGCATACCAGAAAATAATTCATAAGCCGTCCTTCTCCTTGGTTGCATACCAGAAAATAATTCATAACCCCCCTCCTCCTGGGTTGCATACCAGAAAATATTTCATAAGCCCTCCTCCTCCTGGGTTGCATACCAGAAAATAATTCATAAGCCCCCTCCTCCTGGGTTGCATACCAGAAAATATTCCATAAGCCCTCCTCCTCTTGGGTTGCATACCAGAAAATAATTCATAAGCCCCCTTCTCCTGGGTTGTATACCATAAAATAATTCATAAGCCCTCCTCCTCCTTGGTTGCATACCAGAAAATAATTCATAAGCCCTCCTTCTCCTTGGTTGCATACTAGAAAATAATTCATAAGCCCTCCTTCTCCTTGGTTGCATACCAGAAAATAATTCATAAGCCCTCCTTCCTCTTGGTTGCATACCAGAAAATAATTCATAAGCCCTCCTTCTCCTTGGTTGCATACCAGAAAACAATTCATAAGCTCTCCTTCTCTTTGATTGCATACCAGAAAATAATTCATAAGCCTTCCTTCTCCTTGGTTGCATACCAGAAAATAATTCATAAGCCCTCCTTTTCTTTGGTTGCATACCAGGAAGTAATTCATAAGCCTTCTTTCTCCTTGGTTGCATACCAGAAAGTAATTCATAAGCCCTCCTTCTCCTTGGTTGCATACCAGAAAGTAATTCATAAGCCGCCCTCCTCCTTGGTTGCATACCAGAAAATAATTCATAAGCCCTCCTTCTCCTTGGTTGCATACCAGAAAGTAATTCATAAGCCTCCTTCTGTTTGGTTGCATACCAGAAAGTAATTCATAAGCCATCGTTCTCCTTGGTTGCATACCAGAAAGTGATTCATAAGCCCTCCTTCTGTTTGGTTGCATACCCCAAAGTAATTCATAAGCCTCCTTCTGTTTGGGTGAATGCCAGAAAATGATTCATAAGCCCTTCTTCTCCTTGGTTGCATGCCAGAAAATGATTCCTAAGCCCTCCCTCTCCTTGGTTGCATACCAGAAAATGATTCCTAAGCCCTCCTTCTCCTTGGTTGCATACCAGAAAATGATTCCCAAGCCCTCCTTCTCCTTGGTTGCATACCAGAAAATGATTCCCAAGCCCTCCTTCTCCTTGGTTGCATAACAGAAAATGATTCCCAAGCCCTCCTTCTCCTTGGTTGCATACCAGAAAATGATTCCCAAGCCCTCCTTCTCCTTGGTCGCATACCAGAAAATGATTCCCAAGTCCTCCTTCTCCTTGGTCGCATACCAGAAAATGATTCCCAAGACCTCCTTCTCCTTGGTCGCATACCAGAAAATGATTCCCAAGCCCTCCTTCTCCTTGGTCGCATACCAGAAAATGATTCCCAAGCCCTCCTTCTCCTTGGTCGCATACCAGAAAATGATTCCCAAGCCCTCCTTCTCCTTGGTCGCATACCAGAAAATGATTCCCAAGCCCTCCTTCTCCCTGGTCGCATACCAGAAAATGATTCCCAAGCCCTCCTTCTCCCTGGTCGCATACCAGAAAATGATTCGTAAGCCCTCCTTCTCCCTGGTCGCATACCAGAAAATGATTCCCAAGCCCTCCTTCTCCTTGGTCGCATACCAGAAAATGATTCCCAAGCCCTCCTTCTCCTTGGTCGCATACCAGAAAATGATTCCCAAGCCCTCCTTCTCCCTGGTCGCATACCAGAAAATGATTCCCAAGCCCTCCTTCTCCCTGGTCGCATACCAGAAAATGATTCCCAAGCCCTCCTTCTCCCTGGTCGCATACCAGAAAATGATTCCCAAGCCCTCCTCCCTGGTCGCATACCAGAAAATGATTCGTAAGCCCTCCTCCCTGGTCGCATACCAGAAAATGATTCGTAAGCCCTCCTTCTCCCTGGTTGCATACCAGAAAATAATTCGTAAGCCCTCCTTCTCCCTGGTCGCATACCAGAAAATGATTCGTAAGCCCTCCTTCTCCCTGGTCGCATACCAGAAAATGATTCGTAAGCCCTCCTTCTCCCTGGTCGCATACCAGAAAATGATTCGTAAGCCCTCCTTCTCCCTGGTCGCATACCAGAAAATGATTCGTAAGCCCTCCTTCTCCCTGGTCGCATACCAGAAAATGATTCGTAAGCCCTCCTTCTCCCTGGTCGCATACCAGAAAATAATTCGTAAGCCCTCCTTCTCCCTGGTCGCATACCAGAAAATGATTCATAAGCCCCCCTCCTCCTTGGTTGCATACCAGAAAATATTTCATAAGCCCTCCTCCTCTTTGGTTGCATACCAGAAAATGATTCATAAGCCCTCCTCCTCCTTGGTTGCATACCAGAAAATGATTCATAAGTCCCCCTCCTCCTTGGTTGCATACCAGAAAATAATTCATAAATCCCCCTCCTCCTTGGTTGCATACCAGAAAATGATTCATAAGTCCCCCTCCTCCTTGGTTGCATACCAGAAAATGATTCATAAGCCCCCTTCTCCTTGGTTGCACACCAGAAAATGATTCATAAGCCCCCCTTCTCCTTGGTTGCATACCAGAAAATAATTCATAAGCCCCCCTTCCCCTTGGTTGCATACCAAAAAATAATTCATAAGCCCTTCTTCTCCTTGGTTGCACACCAGAAAATGATTCATAAGCCCTCCTTCTCTTGGTTTCATACCAGAAAATGATTCATAAGCCGTCCTTCTCCTTGATTGCATACCAGAAAATAATTCATAAGCCCTCCTTCTCCTTGGTTGCATACCAGAAAATAATTCCTAAGCCCTCTTTTTCCTTGGTTGCATACCAGAAAATGATTCATAAGCCCTCCTTCTCTTTGGTTTCATACCAGAAAATGATTCATAAGCCCTCCTTCTCTTTGGTTTCATACCAGAAAATTATTCATAAGCCGTCCTTCTCCTTGATTGCATACCAGAAAATGATTCATGAGCCGTCCTTCTCCTTGGTTGCATACCAGAAAAGGATTCCTAAGCCCTCCTTCTCCTTGGTTGCATACCAGAAAAGGATTCCTAAGCCCTCCCTCTCCTTGGTTGCATACCAGAAAAGGATTCCTAAGCCCTCCTTCTCCTTGGTTTTATACCAGAAAATGATTCATAAGCCCTCCTTCTCCTTGGTTGCATACCAGAAAATGACTCATAAGCCCCCTCTTCCTTGGTTGCATACCAGAAAATGATTCATAAGATCCCCTCCTCCTTGGTTGCATACCAGAAAATGATTCATAAGCCCTACTCCTTGGTTGCATACCAGAAAATAATTCCTAAGCCCTCCTTCTCCTTGGTTGCATACCAGAAAAGGATTCCTAAGCCCTCCTTCTCCTTGGTTGCATACCAGAAAAGGATTCCTAAGCCCTCCTTCTCCTTGGTTGCATACCAGAAAAGGATTCCTGAGCCCTCCTTCTCCTTGGTTGCATACCAGAAAAGGATTCTTAAGCCCTCCTTCTCCTTGGTTGTATACCAGAAAATGATTCATAAGCCCTCCTTCTCCTTGGTTGCATACCAGAAAATGACTCATAAGCCCCCTCTTCCTTGGTTGCATACCAGAAAATGATTCATAAGATCCCCTCCTCCTTGGTTGCATACCAGAAAATGATTCTTAAGCCCTACTCCTTGGTTGCATACCAGAAAATGATTCATAAGCCCTCCTCCTACTTGGTTTCATACCAGAAAATGATTCATAAGCCCCCTCTCCTCCTTGGTTGCATACCAGAAAATAATTCATAAGCCCTCCTCCTCCTTGGTTGCATACCAGAAAATGATTCCTAAGCCGCCCTTCTCCTTGGTTGCATACCAGAAAATGATTCATAAGCCCCCCTCCTCCTTGGTTGCATACCAGAAAATGATTCATAAGCCGCCCTCCTCCTTGGTTGCATACCAGAAAATGATTCATAAGCCGCCCTCCTCCTTGGTTGCATACCAGAAAATGATTCATAAGCCCCCCTCCTCCTTGGTTGCATACCAGAAAATGATTCCTAAGCCCCCCTCCTCCTTGGTTGCATACCAGAAAATGATTCATAAGCCCCCCTCCTCCTTGGTTGCATACCAGAAAATGATTCATGAGCCCCCCTCCTTGGTTGCATACATGAAAATGATTCATAAGTTCCCTCCTCCTTGGTTGCATACCTGAAAATGATTCATAAGCCCCCTCCTCCTTGGTTGCATACTAGAAAATGATTCATAAGCCCTCCTCCTCCTTGGTTGCATACCAGAAAATGATTCATAAGCCCCCCTCCTCCTTGGTTGCATACCAGAAAATATTTCATAAGCCCTCCTCCTCTTTGGTTGCATACCAGAAAATGATTCATAAGCCCTCCTCCTCCTTGGTTGCATACCAGAAAATGATTCATAAGTCCCTCTCCTCCTTGGTTGCATACCAGAAAATAATTCATAAGTCCCCCTCCTCCTTGGTTGCATACCAGAAAATGATTCATAAGTCCCCCTCCTCCTTGGTTGCATACCAGAAAATGATTCATAAGCCCCCCTTCTCCTTGGTTGCACACCAGAAAATGATTCATAAGCCCCCTCTCCTCCTTGGTTGCATACCAGAAAATAATTCATAAGCCCCCCTTCCCCTTGGTTGCATACCAAAAAATAATTCATAAGCCCTTCTTCTCCTTGGTTGCACACCAGAAAATGATTCATAAGCCCTCCTTCTCTTTGGTTTCATACCAGAAAATGATTCATAAGCCGTCCTTCTCCTTGATTGCATACCAGAAAATAATTCATAAGCCCTCCTTCTCCTTGGTTGCATACCAGAAAATAATTCCTAAGCCCTCTTTCTCCTTGGTTGCATACCAGAAAATGATTCATAAGCCCTCCTTCTCTTTGGTTTCATACCAGAAAATGATTCATAAGCCCTCCTTCTCTTTGGTTTCATACCAGAAAATGATTCATAAGCCGTCCTTCTCCTTGATTGCATACCAGAAAATGATTCATAAGCCGTCCTTCTCCTTGGTTGCATACCAGAAAAGGGATTCCTAAGCCCTCCTTCTCCTTGGTTGCATACCAGAAAAGGATTCCTAAGCCCTCCCTCTCCTTGGTTGCATACCAGAAAAGGATTCCTAAGCCCTCCTTCTCCTTGGTTTTATACCAGAAAATGATTCATAAGCCCTCCTTCTCCTTGGTTGCATACCAGAAAATAACTCATAAGCTCCCTCTTCCTTGGTTGCATACCAGAAAATGATTCATAAGATCCCCTCCTCCTTGGTTGCATACCAGAAAATGATTCATAAGCCCTACTCCTTGGTTGCATACCAGAAAATAATTCCTAAGCCCTCCTTCTCCTTGGTTGCATACCAGAAAAGGATTCCTAAGCCCTCCTTCTCCTTGGTTGCATACCAGAAAAGGATTCCTAAGCCCTCCTTCTCCTTGGTTGCATACCAGAAAAGGATTCCTAAGCCCTCCTTCTCCTTGGTTGCATACCAGAAAAGGATTCTTAAGCCCTCCTTCTCCTTGGTTGTATACCAGAAAATGATTCATAAGCCCTCCTCCTTGGTTGCATACCAGAAAATGACTCATAAGCCCCCTCTTCCTTGGTTGCATACCAGAAAATGATTCTTAAGATCCCCTCCTCCTTGGTTGCATACCAGAAAATGATTCTTAAGCCCTACTCCTTGGTTTCATACCAGAAAATGATTCATAAGCCCTCCTCCTACTTGGTTTCATACCAGAAAATGATTCATAAGCCCCCTCTCCTCCTTGGTTGCATACCAGAAAATAATTCATAAGCCCTCCTCCTCCTTGGTTGCATACCAGAAAATGATTCCTAAGCCGCCCTTCTCCTTGGTTGCATACCAGAAAATGATTCATAAGCCCCCCTCCTCCTTGGTTGCATACCAGAAAATGATTCATAAGCCGCCCTCCTCCTTGGTTGCATACCAGAAAATGATTCATAAGCCGCCCTCCTCCTTGGTTGCATACCAGAAAATAATTCATAAGCCCCCCTCCTCCTTGGTTGCATACCAGAAAATGATTCATAAGCCCCCCTCCTCCTTGGTTGCATACCAGAAAATGATTCATAAGCCCCCCTCCTCCTTGGTTGCATACCAGAAAATGATTCATAGCCCCCCTCCTTGGTTGCATACATGAAAATGATTCATAAGCCCTCCTCCTTGGTTGCATACCTGAAAATGATTCATAAGCCCCCTCCTCCTTGGTTGCATACCAGAAAATGATTCATAAGCCCTCCTCCTCCTTGGTTGCATACCAGAAAATGATTCATAAGCCCCCCTCCTCCTTGGTTGCATACCAGAAAATGATTCATAAGCCCCCCTCCTCCTTGGTTGCATACCAGAAAATGATTCATAAGCCCTCCTCCTCCTTGGTTGCATACCAGAAAATGATTCATAAGTCCCCCTCCTCCTTGGTTGCATACCAGAAAATAATTCATAAGTCCCCCTCCTCCTTGGTTGCATACCAGAAAATGATTCATAAGTCCCCCTCCTCCTTGGTTGCATACCAGAAAATGATTCATAAGCCCCCCTTCTCCTTGGTTGCATACCAGAAAATGATTCATAAGCCCCCCTTCTCCTTGGTTGCATACCAGAAAATAATTCATAAGCCCCCCTTCCCCTTGGTTGCATACCAGAAAAATAATTCATAAGCCCTCCTTCTCCTTGGTTGCATACCAGAAAATAATTCATAAGCCCTCCTTCTCCTTGGTTGCATACCAGAAATAATTCATAAGCCCTCCTTCTCTTGGTTGCATACCAGAAAATAATTCATAAGCCCTCCTTCTCCTTGGTTGCATACCAGAAAATAATTCATAAGCCCTCCTTCTCCTTGGTTGCATACCAGAAAATAATTCATAAGCCCTCCTTCTCCTTGGTTGCATACCAGAAAATAATTCATAAGCCCTCCTTCTCCTTGGTTGCATACCAGAAAATAATTCATAAGCCCTCCTTCTCCTTGGTTGCATACCAGAAAATAATTCATAAGCCCTCCTCCTTGGTTGCATACCAGAAAATAATTCATAAGCCGTCCTTCTCCTTGGTTGCATACCAGAAAATAATTCATAAGCCCCCTCCTCCTTGGGTTGCATACCAGAAAATATTCATAAGCCCCCTCCTCCTGGGTTGCATACCAGAAAATAATTCATAAGCCCCCTCCTCCTTGGGTTGCATACCAGAAAATAATTCATAAGCCCTCCTCCTCTTGGGTTGCATACCAGAAAATAATTCATAAGCCCCCTTCTCCTTGGGTTGCATACCAGAAAATAATTCATAAGCCCTCCTCCTCCTTGGTTGCATACCAGAAAATAATTCATAAGCCCTCCTTCTCCTTGGTTGCATACCAGAAAATAATTCATAAGCCCTCCTTCTCCTTGGTTGCATACCAGAAAATAATTCATAAGCCCTCCTTCCTCTTGGTTGCATACCAGAAAATAATTCATAAGCCCTCCTTCTCCTTGGTTGCATACCAGAAAATAATTCATAAGCCTCCTTCTCTTGGTTGCATACCAGAAAATAATTCATAAGCCTCCTTCTCCTTGGTTGCATACCAGAAAATAATTCATAAGCCCTCCTTTCCTTGGTTGCATACCAGAAGTAATTCATAAGCCTCCTTCTCCTTGGTTGCATACCAGAAAGTAATTCATAAGCCCTCCTTCTCCTTGGTTGCATACCAGAAAGTAATTCATAAGCCCCCTCCTCCTTGGTTGCATACCAGAAAATAATTCATAAGCCCTCCTTCTCCTTGGTTGCATACCAGAAAGTAATTCATAAGCCTCCTTCTGTTTGGTTGCATACCAGAAAGTAATTCATAAGCCTCCTTCTCCTTGGTTGCATACCAGAAAGTGATTCATAAGCCCTCCTTCTGTTGGTTGCATACCAGAAGTAATTCATAAGCCTCCTTCTGTTTGGTTGCATACCAGAAAATGATTCATAAGCCCTCTTCTCCTTGGTTGCATACCAGAAAATGATTCCTAAGCCCTCCTCTCCTTGGTTGCATACCAGAAAATGATTCCTAAGCCCTCCTTCTCCTTGGTTGCATACCAGAAAATGATTCCCAAGCCCTCCTTCTCCTTGGTTGCATACCAGAAAATGATTCCCAAGCCCTCCTTCTCCTTGGTTGCATACCAGAAAATGATTCCCAAGCCCTCCTTCTCCTTGGTTGCATACCAGAAAATGATTCCCAAGCCCTCCTTCTCCTTGGTCGCATACCAGAAAATGATTCCCAAGCCCTCCTTCTCCTTGGTCGCATACCAGAAAATGATTCCCAAGCCCTCCTTCTCCTTGGTTGCATACCAGAAAATGATTCCCAAGCCCTCCTTCTCCTTGGTCGCATACCAGAAAATGATTCCCAAGCCCTCCTTCTCCTTGGTCGCATACCAGAAAATGATTCCCAAGCCCTCCTTCTCCTTGGTCGCATACCAGAAAATGATTCCCAAGCCCTCCTTCTCCTTGGTCGCATACCAGAAAATGATTCCCAAGCCCTCCTTCTCCCTGGTCGCATACCAGAAAATGATTCCCAAGCCCTCCTTCTCCCTGGTCGCATACCAGAAAATGATTCGTAAGCCCTCCTTCTCCCTGGTCGCATACCAGAAAATGATTCCCAAGCCCTCCTTCTCCTTGGTCGCATACCAGAAAATGATTCCCAAGCCCTCCTTCTCCTTGGTCGCATACCAGAAAATGATTCCCAAGCCCTCCTTCTCCCTGGTCGCATACCAGAAAATGATTCCCAAGCCCTCCTTCTCCCTGGTCGCATACCAGAAAATGATTCCCAAGCCCTCCTTCTCCCTGGTCGCATACCAGAAAATGATTCCCAAGCCCTCCTTCTCCCTGGTCGCATACCAGAAAATGATTCGTAAGCCCTCCTTCTCCCTGGTCGCATACCAGAAAATGATTCGTAAGCCCTCCTTCTCCCTGGTCGCATACCAGAAAATGATTCGTAAGCCCTCCTTCTCCCTGGTCGCATACCAGAAAATGATTCGTAAGCCCTCCTTCTCCCTGGTCGCATACCAGAAAATGATTCGTAAGCCCTCCTTCTCCCTGGTCGCATACCAGAAAATGATTCGTAAGCCCTCCTTCTCCCTGGTCGCATACCAGAAAATGATTCGTAAGCCCTCCTTCTCCCTGGTCGCATACCAGAAAATGATTCGTAAGCCCTCCTTCTCCCTGGTCGCATACCAGAAAATGATTCGTAAGCCCTCCTTCTCCCTGGTCGCATACCAGAAAATGATTCGTAAGCCCTCCTTCTCCCTGGTCGCATACCAGAAAATGATTCGTAAGCCCTCCTTCTCCCTGGTCGCATACCAGAAAATGATTCGTAAGCCCTCCTTCTCCCTGGTCGCATACCAGAAAATGATTCGTAAGCCCTCCTTCTCCCTGGTCGCATACCAGAAAATGATTCGTAAGCCCTCCTTCTCCCTGGTCGCATACCAGAAAATGATTCGTAAGCCCTCCTTCTCCCTGGTCGCATACCAGAAAATGATTCGTAAGCCCTCCTTCTCCCTGGTCGCATACCAGAAAATGATTCGTAAGCCCTCCTTCTCCCTGGTCGCATACCAGAAAATGATTCGTAAGCCCTCCTTCTCCCTGGTCGCATACCAGAAAATGATTCGTAAGCCCTCCTTCTCCCTGGTCGCATACCAGAAAATGATTCGTAAGCCCTCCTTCTCCCTGGTCGCATACCAGAAAATGATTCGTAAGCCCTCCTTCTCCCTGGTCGCATACCAGAAAATGATTCCCAAGCCCTCCTTCTCCTTGGTCGCATACCAGAAAATGATTCCCAAGCCCTCCTTCTCCTTGGTCGCATACCAGAAAATGATTCCCAAGCCCTCCTTCTCCTTGGTCGCATACCAGAAAATGATTCCCAAGCCCTCCTTCTCCCTGGTCGCATACCAGAAAATGATTCCCAAGCCCTCCTTCTCCCTGGTCGCATACCAGAAAATGATTCCCAAGCCCTCCTTCTCCCTGGTCGCATACCAGAAAATGATTCCCAAGCCCTCCTTCTCCCTGGTCGCATACCAGAAAATGATTCGTAAGCCCTCCTTCTCCCTGGTCGCATACCAGAAAATGATTCGTAAGCCCTCCTTCTCCCTGGTTGCATACCAGAAAATAATTCGTAAGCCCCCTCCTCCTTGGTTGCATAACAGAAAATAATTCGTAAGCCCCCTCCTCCTTGGTTGCATACCAGAAAATGATTCATAAGCCCTCCTCCTCCTTGGTTGCATACCAGAAAATAATTCATAAGCCCCCTCCTCCTTGGTTGCATACCAGAAAATAATTCATAAGCCCTCCTCCTCCTTGGTTGCATACCAGAAAATAATTCATAAGCCCTCCTTCTCCTTGGTTGCATACCAGAAAATAATTCATAAGCCCTCCTTCTCTTTGGTTGCATACCAGAAAATAATTCATAAGCCCTCCTTCTCCTTGGTTGCATACCAGAAAATAATTCATAAGCCCTCCTTCTCCTTGGTTGCATACCAGAAAATAATTCCTAGCCCTCCTTCTCTTTGGTTGCATACCAGAAAATAATTCCTAAGCCCTCCTTCTCCTTGGTTGCATACCAGAAAATAATTCCTAAGCCCTCCTTCTTTTGGTTGCATACCAGAAAATAATTCCTAAGCCCTCCTTTCCTTGGTTGCATACCAGAAAATAATTCCTAAGCCCTCCTTCTCCTTGGTTGCATACCAGAAAATAATTCATAAGCCCTCCTTCTCCTTGGTTGCATACCAGAAAATAATTCATAAGCCGCCCTCGTCCTTGGTTGCATACCAGAAAGTAATTCATAAGCCTTCTTTCTCTTTGGTTGCATACCAGAAAATAATTCACAAATAAACAAGAATATAAAAATATGACACATGAAAGCAGAAGAATTTAGCATTCTCCATAAAACGAATAAATTGTTTGTTTACGACAGCAAGTTGTTGTATTGTTGAAGAAGTAATTTATCTTTCTATAGTGCAAAGAATGCAATGAAAAGATAGGAGATCTTCGCCTCATAAATAAACAATTGTTCACGAGTTCATAAACAATGAAAGGTTTTCTTTATACTAGGTAGTAGGTTGGCCTGGGCACCAGCCATCCTTTGAGATACTACCGCTAGAGAGTTATGAGGCCTTTTGACTGGCCAGGCAGTACTACACTGGATCCTTCTCTCTGATTATGGTTCATTTTCCCTTTGCCTATACATACACTGAATATTCTGGCCTATTCTCTACATATTCTCTTCTGTCCTCATACACCTGACAACATTGAGATTAGCAAACAATTCTTCTAAATCCGAGGGGTTACCTACTACACTGTAATTGTTCAGTGGCCATTTTCCTCTTGGTAAGGGTAGAAGAGACTCTTTAGCTATGGTAAGGAGCTCTTTAAGGAGGACACTCCAAAATCAAACCATTGTTCTCTAGTCTTGGGTGGTGCTATAGCCTCTGTACCATGGTCTTCCACTGTCTTGGGTTAGAGTTCTCTTGTGCTTGAGGGTACTCTCGGGCACACTATTCTATCTTATTACTCTTCCTCTTATTTTGCTAAAGTTTTTATAGTTTATATAGGAGATATTTATTTTAATGTTACTCTTCTTAAAATATTTTATTGTTCCTTAAGTTTCCTTTCCTCACTGGCTTAGTTTCCCTGTTGGCGCCCCTCGGGCTTATAGCATTCTGCTTTTCCAATTAGGGTTGTAGCCTAGCAAGTAATAATAATAAATAATAATAAATTATTATTGCATGAAATTCGAGCGTATCCATGCATCACACTTACGATGTTCTATTATTCGACTTTTATTTTGTTTGAGATATAGACAGGAGACCTGCTCAGACTTGTACCCGAAATATTTTTTATTTCTGAACGACAGATCACGCTCCTATTGTGTCGGGCCTTTCATTGGAATAAATCTAGGTAATAGGAATTTATGATCGCATCAAGTCGCTTGCTCGTCACTGTTGGACATAAAATATGATTCTCGCAAATATCGCGATGGTATGTTGACGAAATCATAGATTTATATTCTCGTTCTTGACTGAAGAATTATTCGATTATGGCATTTCTTCTAGATTCGGCCAAATTGGGTTGAATTTCTCAGGTGAATGTCAACCAATATGCTGTTTTTTTTTTTTCACGGCTTAATCAATGATGCTAATATTGATGCTAATAATCTAGTTTAAGATTTGTGGAGAGATGGAATGATGTACTTATAATCTTATTTAGAGGTTCAATTTCATAATACGACTGGGAATCTTTATTTAATGCGAAAAGAGGAAAACGACATGATTCTCGATCGACTAATTGAACTAGAAATAGACTATGTTAAAAAGACTGCAAAGTATTGTCGTCTCTTTAAATAACAGTGGTAGACATGCCTTCGGTACATTATCCAAGCAATTTTTGTTCTAACATAATTATCATTGTCATCTCTTTTTGTTCGCTGATATGCACGTTATCATCATTATTAAGCGATAATGCTATTGTGATTTTATTACCCAGACCTTAGAACTCTGTGGTCAACCTGCTAATTGATGTTTGTACTGTATCACTGATATTATTGCGTTTCTCATCTGTTTTGCTGATATCAAAAGTGTAAGATCACTGTACCCCTTTGTAACTCTGTATATGGCTTTTGCTGAAATAAAGATTATTATTATTATTATTATTATTATTATTTATTTGAAATTTATTCATATAGAAAATGGAGGCATTGGAAGAGACATTCTACATAATATAAGAAAAAATTGCGAACAAAAAAATTATCATCAAATACGACTGTTGAAAGAAAACACTGGTAATGAAAGAAATGCAAAAGTAAAGAGACACACCATATATACTCATTTTTTTTTAATGAGGTGCATTTGCACCGACTCACACCGGTGCCCTTTTAGCTCGGAAAAGTTTCCTGCTATATGATTGGTTAGAATTATCTTGTCCAACCAATCAGCGATCAGGAAACTTTAACGAGCTAAATGGGCACCGGTGTGAGTCGGTGCAAATCTGCCTCACTAAAAAGAATTGACTATAGTCAAGTATTTATAAAGCTAAAATGATATAGATAATCAAACAACGACCATGGTTTCCGCAGGCCTATATATGAAATATCTTTTAATGTTGTTAATGTTTTTAAAACATTTTATTCTAATAGGTCATTACTTCTTAGTTGTTTATTTATACCCTTATTTCCTTTCCTCACTGGGCTACTTTTCCCTGTTGGAGCCCTTTGGCTTGTAGCATCCTGCTTTTCCAATTAGGATTGTTGCTTGGCTAGTAATAATAATAATAATAATAATAATAATAATAATGAGAGAGAGAGAGAGAGAGAGAGAGAGAGAGAGAGAGAGAGAGAGAGAGAGAGAGAGAGAGAGAGAGAGAGAGAGAGAATATCTTCACACTACAAACTCCAGCGTTACAACTTTTACATCAAAGTTAAAAATATATTATGAAAATTATTTATTTGCATTACAATAACCTGTCAGCAATATAATGGATAGGTACAGTTGGCTGCATTGATTCCAGTACACTGACATCATCTTAGCTTCCCGTGAAGTGTACCGGTATTAGTGAAGCTAACTACAAGTCAATCATTTTAGGAACCATGAAAATTTACTGTAATTTTTCGGTTATTTCTACATAAGAACCATGTTTATAGCCGTTTATTTTGCAAAATACCTGAGATTTAAGAAATTGCTTTTTTCTTTCTTTCTTTTTAGTTACTATGCGTATTAACTGAGGTACCCGTTTTTATACAAATTTACTCATTATTATTGATAATAACGGATTTTGCATATTTACGTTAGCACACACACACACGCACATTATATATATATATATATATATATATATATATATATATATATATATATATATATATATATATATATATATATATATATACAGTATATATATATATATATATATATATAATATATATATATATATATATATTATATATACAGTATATATATATATATATATATATATATATATATATATATATATATATAATATATATATATATATATATATAAATATATATACAGTATATATATATATATATATATATATATACAGTATGTATATATATATATGTATGTATATATATATATATATATATATACTGACACTGTTGGAGCCCAACTGAATGCTTGGTGAACTAATCTCTCTTGGGGAGTGCGAAGAGCTTGCCCAAACCATCTCCATCTACCCGTCATCATGATATCCACATATGGCACTCGAGTAATCTCTCTTATACTTTCATTTCTAATCCTTTTCATGCCATTTAAACTCCTAAATATTCTTTTAAGGGTTTTATTCTCAACTTTACAAAATCTGTTGGATATTATGTCATTTTCATACCCCGACTCATGTCCATACAAATAACACCGATCTCACTAAACCAATATATAGTCTGATTTTCATATGTAATTTCAGGCAATTTGATTTCCAAATTTTATTTACCTTAGCCATTGTCTGATTTGCTTTTTTTTCAATCTTTCATTTAACTCAAATTCTCAAGATCCTGTAGAAGAGATCATAGTTGGTAAGGTAGATACTTAAATGATTCCACCTCATTAATCCTTTCTCTTTCCAAATATCTTTCATCTTCCATTGCATATTCCGTTCTCATCATCTCTGTCTTTTTATTTTAAATTAGCATTGACCAAAAGTTTTTTTTTTTTTTTTTTTTTTTTTTTTTTTTTTTTTTTTTTTTTTGACATTGGATGAGAAATTGAGACTATATGAATGTCGCTTGCTATGTGATCTGGAAATAAATTAAAATGCACATATCCAGTAATGACAAAAAATAAATCTATAAAAAGAACCTTTCTTGAACCTTTTTTTTTATAGCATATATCTTGCTCAGTAGAATTTTTAGTATTTACAATGTTCCTTTTCTTTGCAGGTAAGAGACCTTTCGATGATTTGCTGGACTTGTGAAGCTGTTTGGAGTCTCAATCTGTTGGGGATCATAGGTTAGAAGAAATGTGTTCTTATGGATCGAGTTCATTTTACTTCTATTTGTAGTTATCGAGTGGTTGATGATAATTTCTACACTAATCATTAGCACATTGAAAATCTAAATGGCTCCTACTTCTGTTTATTATTTCTTATGAATCACAGAAATTAGCGCAAAATTTATTTTCAAAAATGATTTCTAGCTGTTGCAACACTTTCTTCGTTAAGCTTGACTCTTACTGTATAACTGTCTTGTTTTTCAATGTGCATTTATTGCTTCTAATCAAAATATTATATTTTATGAATTGTTCAGTACAATATTTTTTATTGTCTTGGGTGGACATTGAAGGCGTCCTTCACAATATTTACCCAACAAAATATTGACGTCCAAACAATTTTGCCAGAATATTTGCTAATCTAAGAGCACTTTAACACAAGATGTGAAATGCGCTTCCTGAAAAATTAATTTATTGCTGCTCCCATTATTGATTTCTCATTTTCAATGTAAGGGAAATCATTCTTTTCTGTTTTATCAATTATACTCATCAAAGAGAGGTTTAAGTATACTGTGAAATGTCTGTTTAACTGATGTTTTGTTTTTTTAACACAAGATGTGAAATGCGCTTCCAGAAAGATTGATGTATTGCTCGTCCCATTATTGATTTCTCATGTTCAATGCAAGGGAAATAATTCTATACTGTTTTATAGACTATTCTCATCAAAGAGGGGTTTAAGTATACTGTGAAATGTTTGTTTAACTGAATATTTTGTTTTTTGCGTCGTGAACCAGTCCACGAGGTCTGTGAATATATCCTGGTTTGGTAAATGGCCTATTTTCTGTTTGGAATTGGACTAGATGGTACACTACTCGACTGGCACCACAAGATTTGGTACCATTATGGTTGGCAAGTTTGTTTTATTGCAGTTTTATTGATCCCGTTTATGAGAGTACATTTCAAACAAATATTCTTATAGATTAGTAGTATTTTAGAAATTGGCTGATGTCATATTGGAAATCATATCACGTGAAAAGGCTCTCTAGATAACGTTACCTTTTCAAAACAGGAAGCCTAAACTTGCTACCTGGCGTCGTTCCAAAATATTGAAAATCAATTAAGAACTCATGATCTAATTGTAGAATGAGGTAATCGATATAGAAATCTGTGGGAAATTCAAATAATAGGTCTGTTGAAACTGAGAACAGCGAGGGAGGACCAAGAGGGAAACTGCATTTCTTGTCTAGGTGTAAAAGGGAAAGGGAATATTTCAAGAAAAGTTTGAACATTTGCATATGTCGAAGGAAATGATTTTATTAAGGCCAATGGAGGAGTTAAGAAATATTGACATATACACACATAGTATATACATAATATATAATATATGTAAATATATCTGTATATATATTATGTATATATTATATATATACATACATATACATATGTATACATTATATATAATTTGTATATATACAGTACATAAACATATACATATGTATACATTATATATATAGTGTATATATACATATATATATATATATATATATATATATATATATACATAAACATATACATATGTATACATATCTATCTATCTATCTATCTATATATATACGTATATATATATATATATATATATATATATATATACACTCTATATATATATATATATATATATATATACATATATACACTGTATATATACATATGTATACACATGTATACATATATACACTGTATGTATACACATGTATACATATATATATATATATATATATATATATATATATATATATATATATATATTACTTAGTCACAAAACTGCACGTGAGAAATATTCAAGTATAAAAACCACAGGAAAAAGAAAAGTGAAAGACAAAGTACCACAAGCTTTTTTGTATTCCTCACACTTTCGGATACAAAGTGAATTACAAAATGCAATCATACGTAAAAGAAACCTAACAAAACTCGCATGAAAGTTACAAACAAGCAAAGCATCGTCAATGGGTGTAATTATTAATCGTTGAAAATAAATAAACAATTATGTAATAAAATTCTATTAAAATAACAATTATTGCACTTAATGTTTACATTGTACTTCACAGAAGGGATACGTGCCTAGTTTAAAAAAGGGATACGTGCCTAGTTTCAAAAGATCAAAGCAAAGATTTAAAATTTGATTATTAAAATATTTAATAAAAGCAGTTTCAATAATATTCCATTTTACAATGTTTTTACTAAGTACAATCTCCAAGGAGTTTTCCCAGTCAATACAATGGTCAAAATCATTTATGTTGACGAACAGAGCACTAGGCATTTGTCCTGTCCCAACCACATAACGATGTTGTTTGGTTCAGTTGTCGAGTAGTTTACCAGTTTGACCCAAATATTTCTTGTCTCACCCATATTCTGTTTTGAGGAATTATTTATAACCTATTAAGATATATATATATATATATATATATATATATATATATATATATATACATACATTCATATATATATATAAATATATATACATACATTCATATATATATATATATAAATATATATACATATATATATTTATATATATATATATATATATATATATATATACACAGTATATGTATTTATATACCCAAATACACACATGCACACAAACACAATCTATATATATATATATATATATATATATATATATATATATATATATATATATATATATATACTGTATATATATATGTATGTGTGTGTGTGTGTGTGGTGTATGTCAGGGAAAGTGGTAACTGCAGGGGAATTAAACGAACATAGCATGGTTTGAAAGTTTTAGAGAGGGTATTAGACGAGAAATTGCTAGAGATGGTAAAGATTGGGAAACAGCACTTTGGATTCATGATGGGGAGAGGGATTCTGGATGCTATCTTTATAGTAAGGCAGCTGCAGGAAAAGAGACGAGGGAAACCAGAAGCTTTTCTGTCTCTTTGTAGATCTAGATAAGGCTTATGATAGAATACCAAGAGAAGTGATGTTTTGATGCTTGAGGAAGAAGAAAATTCCGAAGAAGTTGGTTAGAATGGTGGAGAGATGATATACAAAACAACAAGGACAAAAGTAATAACAGCTGCTGGGTAAACATAAACCTTTGAAGCTAGTGTTGTATTACAACAGAGGTCAGCATTAAGCCCATTTTTATTTGTTGTGGTCATGGATTCCTTGAATGAAGAGGCCAGGAAAGACGAATTGTGGGAGTAGCTATATGCAGATGATTTAGTGATTACCACTGAAATTGAGGCAGACGTACTGAGAAGGGCTGTAGAGTAGCATGATACATGGAGAGTGGTGGCTTGAGAGTAAATTTGAATGAGACGGAAGCTGTGGTTAATCGTAAGGCATGTAGGGACAGCATAGCCATGCGCGAAAGTAGAGGCTTGGATATAAAACAGGTGGAACAGTTTAGATACTTACGATCTACTATAAGTCAGGGGGGCAGTTGTGAGGCTGAAGTTGAGAATAGGGTAAAAGCAGCCAGGGGAAGTGAATAGAGGAAGCAGGAGTGGTATTTGATAAGAAAATTCCAATCCAGCTAAAAGTCAAGATCTATTGGATATAGCAGGCATAGTAAAGATTACAGAGGCGATAAGAGTGACATGACTGATATGGTGTGGACTTGTGTTGAGGGTGGATGGTGGGGAAGGAGTGAGAAAGGCTTGGGAGGAACCTGTTTCTGGTGAAAAGATCGAACAGGAGGCAGAGAATTAAGGGGTGAGATAAGGTGAAGGATGATATGGAGAAAAGATGTTTCACGGAAGGGGATGCCTTTGATATAAGGCATTGGAGAGGGCGTATCAGACAACCAACCCTTAATGTAGGAATAACGATGGGAAAGAAGAAATATATATATGTATATATATATATATATATATATATATATATATATCTGTATGTGTGGGGGGGAGGAAATAAACAGAATATAACAAACCCCTATGTTGGACATTTATAGAATATGAGAAAGTGCGTGGTTCTGTCAAAACTTCAGCAGTATTGAGAGCCCTTCAAAGATGAGGAATAAATTGAATTTATTTTAGAACACCTAAAGATAGATATATGGGAAGTACAGCAATCCTAAAACTATATAATGATTGTGAGAAAATTCTGATAGAGAAAGGAGTTAGACAGGAAGACCCCATCTCCTAAATTATTCACTTTGCTTAGAGGTTTTAAGAATTTAGATGGGGAAAACTTATGAATTAACATTAATAGGGAATATCTTGACAACTTAAAGTTTGCAGATGTCATAGTTCTGTTAAGTGAATCATGGAAGGAATAGCAAAAGATGATAGAAGATTTGAACAAAGAAAGTAAAAATGTAGAACTGAAAATGAATGAGTAAAACTAATATAATTTTCAATGAAAATGCAGAGAAGCAACAAATAAAGGTTAATGACAAACCCCTAGGTATTGTTAATGAATATATGTACTTAAGACAGACAGTAAGCGATTCCCCAGAACATTAAAAGAAGGATAAGCAAGGGATGGAGAGCTTTTTGGTAAAGAAAATGAGATTATGGAAAGGAAAATACCAGTTTCTCTAAAGGAAAAGAACTTTATCAGATGGTTCTACCAGAATTAACTTATGCATCAGAAACTAGGAGCCTTATTAATTCCTTACATCAAAAGCTAGTAACAACTCGTGGAGATATTGAAAAAATAATGATGGGAATAACACTAAGAGAGAAAAAGAGCATCATAGATACAGGAGGAAAGTAAAGTAGAGGATGTTCTAATAACATGTAAGAAAAAGAAATGGATATGGGCAGGAAGTATACTGGGAATGATAGATAATAGTAGGACATTAAGGATTTGGTGACGATTTTTCGAAAAACAATTATTCGAAAGACAATTGTTCGAAAAACTTTTCTTCGAAAACCAATTGTTCGAATGTGTAATTGTTCGAATTTACAATTGATCGAATTGCAAGATATTCGAATAAGCAATTTTTCGAAATTAATATTGTTCGAATCCATGAGTTACAGCGACTTGTTGAGTAAAAGTAAGAATTTATTATTTTTGCGGTTTATAAGCGAATGAGTAGTTATATGAGAAACAACTCAATTGCATTGTTTGTCTTTTCAAATACATTTATATAAAAAACCGTAAACAAATCCTGCTTTAGAAAAACATTAATAATCGAATGAGTAGTTAAATGAGAAACAATTCAATTGCATCGTTTTTCTTAAATACATTTATAAAATAAAATGAAAATAAAAATGAACCGTAAACAAATCCTTTTTTATATTAATATTGATTTTTAATTGCTTTTAAAAAATCTTTTTTATTTGACATAAATGTGCAAAGATGTGTAAATAAAACTTTAATAATTCTAAAATATTCATTAATTAACATTAATCCTATTCTTCTTTATGGTTAAGTAAAGTTTTCTAAGGATTCGAACAACATAAATTTCGAAAAATTGTTTATTCGAATATCTTTTAATTCGATCAATTGTGAATTCGAACAATTACACATTCGAACAATTGTTTTCGAATAATTGGTTTTCGAAAAAAAAAGTTTTTCGAACAATATTCTTTCGAATAATTGTTTTTCGAAAAATCGTCCGCACACGGACATTAAGAATATAAGGAATGGGTCCCTTAAGATTGCAAATCAAGCCGGGGAAATAAGAGATGAAGGATTGACGAACTAAGAAAATTTTCTGGTATATATATAAATATATATATATATATATATATATATATATATAGGCCTATATATATATATATATATATATATATATATATAGGCCTATATATATATATCTTTATCTATCTATCGATATATATATATATATATATATATATATATATATATATATACTGTATATATAGATATGTATGTATGTATATTACGATTATTTGGGAAAATTTGTCATTTTTCAAAATGGCCGGCCAATATGTAAAAAGACCAAATTCATGGTCACTTTGCAAAATGACCTAAAAGTCTCGACATTTTGCAAAAGGGCCAAGATTTAGGTCCATTTACAAAATCATCAGTATCATCGTTGGTAAGGTTACAAAATGTACACTCATCAAGTAGCTAACCTAACCTAACTTAACCTAACCTACTTGCTGATTGGACATTTTGTAACCTTACCAACGATGATACTGATGATTTTGTAAATGGACCTAAATCTTGGCCCTTTTGCAAAATGTCGAGACATTTAGGCCATTTGGCAAAGTGACCACGAATTTGGTCCTTTTGCATAATGGCCGGCCATTTTGTAAGATGAGCAATTTTCCAAAATATCCGTAACATACATACATACATATATATATATATATATATATATATATATATATATATATATGTATATGTATATGTATGTATGTATATATATATATATATATATGTTATGCATATATAGTCATCATTTGACGGCACTACAATATTTGTTGTGCAAATGCAAGCATCTGTTGGTGTATGTGACTAACTGGTAAAATGTCATGGCTGATCCACAAGCAGTTGGTTGTGTTGTACAAAATTTGAAAATATCCAATTTGAGTAGTACATCTGGAGTTCCTGTCAGTGTGTACAATATTTCTTGGATCTTTACACCACCGCCACCATGCCATGCTGGTAGGCAATTACACAATATGACCTATATGATAGGTAATAAGTCGGAGCAGCGATAGAGAGAAACACTTTGATGAAGTTAGTGAGCGTGAACCACTTATTCATTCACTACATGTTTACATGATGTTTATATGATGTGACATATAGTATAAATCGTAGGCTGTTGAGAACAATTATAATTCATATTATGTAAGTATGGTTTGTAGTAGAGTATGTATGTTTTAGAAATGAAATTATAAAGAGATCAAATGTAACATGAATCAAGGGGAAGCAAATTATATAAGATAGAAAATCATTTCAATTTACAATCGAATTTTAGAAAATATTTTAAAATTGAATTGACAAATAGGAAAAAAGACTGGCGAATAGGATGATCTTGGCTGAGCTTTAAACCTGTAAAAACTTAGTGTGGACGTTCTCTCCGCCAGAGAACCTGCATTACGTCCACACTGTTGCCCCTTAGTTTTCGGTTACACGAAACATTATATATATGAAATGCAAAGGGTTACAAGGGGTTAGTCATTAAAGTATACCAATTTTAACCCAATTAAAGGTAACAAAGTTAACTTCTCAAATTTCATGAGGCTATGAAAACCCACATTAAGCAAATCTTAACACTATAAATTACACAAACTCACAAACATAAAACTCTTCGGACATTTGTTATGAAAGCATAACTATAGATAAAAGTTTACAAAGCAAATGCATGGTAGTTATTGCAAACCTTTATTCTGCTAATAGCTAGTCATGTAGGTCCATACAAGGCAGTGACAAAGGTAGCGGGGTGATAGTTGCCTATATCAGCTCTTGAGCAACACCAGGTGTTGAAGATGATGACATTCATCCCTGAGAGGTTGTGCCTAGATACACGGTACTCAGATTAATGTGCGACAGTCATTCTTTCTCGACAGGAACAAATTATTCTTACGGAGATGGAGAAGACCGCAGTGTTCCTCATTTTTCCCTTGAGCTCTCAGTACTGCCTTCTTCTGTTTGTTCATAGTCGACAACGGCTTCTAACCTTGTTATGTAGCGAATACCCTGGCAAATTTAAATATAGGGCTCAAGAATGGCTTGTTTCATTAGATATTGCTAGGTGACAGTTGAAAGGTTATGCAATAAATGGATTTGCTTTGAAAATAGGAAAAAAAGAATACACGGTCGTACTCCGTAACGGTTATGATTATTTATATTACCACTTGTTCTTCGCTGTTGATAGACCAACCTGTCATTTCATGTTTGAATTTTTGTGACTTTCTTGCTCACAAGGCACTGTATAAAAACTCGAGGATTGTTTAATAAAGTTTACTTGCATCCACCTCACCTCTCAGTTATCACCTTACTGGCGCCTCTCACATTGGTGACTAGCGAGTGTCCACTCCCTCCCACTTGCCCCCTCACTGCTGTGCCCTACTGTTTAAAGATGCTGCCCACCAAACCTGCCTCTTCGGTACACTCCATCTCTATGAAACTACTCTCTCAGCAAGCGGAAAAGCATTTGCCTGGTTCCAGTGTGATGAAGTCAAGTTTCGCTTCAAGGGCATGACTTGGGTAAGCACCAAAGCAGATTATGTTCTCAAAACGATCCCCGAGAACACCTTCCCGGAAATCTCCAATTGGCTGTGCGAGCAACAGGACACCCAATAATCTACAACGCCCTGAAATCATACCTCCTGGAGTAGTACTCGCCATCACCGGCCGCCCGCATAAGGAAACTTTTTCCGCTCTCTCAGCAACTGTTGGGGAACCAAAATGTTTCACTCCCCCTCAGGGAAATAACCTGTTGTAGACGGCTCTCCTGAAGTGAATCTACTTTGTGCCCTTTGGTTATGGCGCCTACCCGAATCTTTATGTGCTGCCATACCTGATGTTGATATTTTACCCATGAAGGACCTGATGACCAAAGTTGACACCCTTATGGACAGCTACTTCACCACCTTCAAGACCTCCGTCAATGCCTCCACTCCTGACGCAGGGACAACTATTCCACATTGACCGAAGCTGTTCTAGGAGACAGACGCCCACCCCATGATGTACCGGAACGACGACAAAGCTGGCCACCACCCTCTTACACCACCCTGCACTTACGCCCCAACCAACGACCTCTCCAGGCACTTAATGACGTCCATTGGCCGCAGTTATGCTACTACCACTCCAAATTCGGGTCATCTGTGAAGAAATGTGCGAATGGTTGTCAGCAGCCAAAAAGTGTAAAAGTAGGCCACCGCTTGTGGCAGTGGCCTCCCCTGTATCTAATTTTTAAAATTTTTTTTCACTTGAAGCAGGTACGTGTGCGATTTTTGGTAGACATGGGTGCTTGCCCTTCTCTTCTGCCAAGGCCACTCTCCAGGACACGGCTTAGTCTATCCAACTCTGCCAACGTCTGCTTGGTAGCTGCCAACTGATCTGTGATATCCAACCACGGTTATGAAACCCTCACATTACCACTTGAAAGCGCCAAATATATTTGGAAGTTTCTTGTTGCTGACGTCACATTGGCAATACTATGTGTGGATTTCCTCACACATTTCCACCTCTTGGTTGATGTAGCTCACCGATGGTTAGTCAACGCGAATTCGTACTCCTCGACACCTCTCCAACCTGCCCTGTCCGACATTGCTCTCCACATCAGCGCACCCACAGATGCCTACGCCCATCTCCTCATGTCGTACCTGGAAGTTTTCCGTCCAGATCTTCATCAAATGTCCACGGTTCCCACCAAATATGATGTTTACCATCATATCAAGACAACGGGGCCCACAGTATTTGCCAGATTCTGACGTCTGGCACCGGATCTTTTGACAGGTGCTAAACAACGTTGCTGAAATGGATGAAATGGGCCTTTGCCAAAAGGCCTGAAGCCCATCATCACCCTTAAACATCATTCTGAACCATGATGGCTCTCTGCATCCGTGTGGGGATTACAGGTGCCTGAACATGTAGACAGAACTGGATCACAACCCCTCCCAAACATTGCCAACGTGACCTCCAACCTGCACAAAGAAAAGGTTTTCTCCATGTCCGACCTCCTGAAGTGGTATTATCAGGTGCCCATGAACCCAGAAGAGATCCCCAAGACCGCCAGCATAAACCCTCTTCAGTACATACACCTTCAATTACTCCTGTTTTGGCCTTTGTAATGCTTGGGCCACTTTTTAACATCTCATGGACAGCATCATAGGGGACCTTCCCTTTTGGGTATGTTATGTGGACGACATTCTTGTGTTCTCTTCCTCCAAAGAGGAACACTTCCATCATCTACGCATAATGCTTGACCGTCTACAACAGAATGGTTTAGTAGTCCGGTGTGATGTCTACCTTTGCCGCCAATAAAGTATTGTTCTTAGGGCACCACATTACCACTGTAGGTGTCTGCCCTCTCCCTGAGAAGGTAGCAACCATTCAGAACTTCCCCACGCCCTTGACCGTCAAAGTACTGCAAGAAATCTTGGGTGTGATCAAGTATTATCACTGTTTCCCGCCAGCCATTGCCGCCACTCTACCCCCCTCTACGCCTCTCTCAAGGACAATCCAAAAGACCTGAAGTGGGATACCCATCAAGAAGCGGCCTTCTGCAACACAAAGAATGCCCTTTCAACTATTGCTGCTCTCACATTTCCTGTGCCACATGCAGCTCTCCTTCTCTCCACTGATGCCAGCGACGTCATTATTTGGGCAGTACTCGAGCAGGTGGTCAACGGCTCGTCCCGCCAATTGGCCTGCTTCAGTTGAAAACTGTCTAAGGCATAATCCGGCTACTCTACCTTTGACTGCGAACTGCTAGCAGTGAACTTGGCTGTCAGTCACTTTCGTCACTTCTTGGAAGGTACATCCTTCGTTATTTGCACAGACCACATGATGCACACCTTCACTCGACAGTCCGACGCCTGGTCCACCCATCAGCGCTGACATCTCTTCACTGTGGCTGAATGCAATTGTACCCTTCAATGTGTCCCTGGGAAAATGAAACCCCTTGCCGATGCCCTGCCAAAATACACATTTGGATATAGACTGTAAACAGGCAATTGTCATTTATATGATATCTACGGTGGTGTCATTGGTTATGCAGCAATTTAAGGATGCTTGTATCCGTGAATTTTGTCGTGTTTTATCTGGGGCCACTTCTTTTAAAGAAAAAGCTAAGTGTTGAAAAGGAGGGAATTATATATATATATATATATATATATATATATATATATATATATATATATATATATATATATACACACACACACTGCAGGACAAAGGCCTCAAACATGGCCTCCTTATTAATGTCTCGGGTTTGGCCAGTTTTCATCAACATGCTGGCCATCTGCGTATAGGTGATGTTGGGAAACCTTTGCTTGGCCGCTCAAAACAAACCAGTCTAGTAAGGGTGGCCCCGGCTGGTACAGCTTTGCTGA
>NW_027169810.1:7500-10000 GCF_036898095.1 Palaemon carinicauda | reverse complement strand
TCAATCAGAATTTTCTCACCTATTTTATTTAATGTTGGGATTTCTTTACTAACTAAAAAGATATCTTCAAGAGTTCTAACATAAGATTATCTTTTTCATTGCTTTTGAACGACTATCATTATTGCTGAAGTTTTGACAGAATGAAAAGCGCTCTCTTACTTTATAAATGCCATACATAGATGTTGTCATACTCTCCAGATTATTCCAGTTATTGGTTAATTACATAGATATGGTCTATTGAATACCTACTTCTAAAACCTGCCAGTTCACTTGGTTGATAAAAATGTAGCTGTCACTCTATTCGTCCTAATAAGATCTTCGAAACTACTTCATATATTACTGAGAGTAAACGTATTGGGCAGTTCTTTTCCAGTTTTTTTTTTTTGTCTCACTTTGTGTAAATTAACATAACAATACTGTTATGCCAAGATATGTGCCAAGATATAGGTATAGAGCAAATTTGCAATTCCTGAGTGTCAATTTCGCAGAGTTTTAATACTATAAAATCCCTTTCACATATTATCCAATCAATTGTTTGGACTAACAAAGGATTTTCTGCTTTACCTCTTTACATACCTTTTCTATGATTTTTTTTTCTTTTACTTCTCCTACTGTTACTTATGGTACAGGCTTAGATATTTCATTATTTCTATTGGCAAAGTTTTTTCCTATATCACTATTTTATAGCATTGTATATAAATCCAGTGCAGTTTTTATCACTCCATCTTTATTTTTAATATTTCCACTTTCACCCTTTAAAGCAAATATCTATTTGCACCCTGTTTCAAGTCATCTTTCTGAATTGGGATACATTATTATTATTATTATTATTATTATTATTATTATTATTATTGTTTGCTAAGCTACAACCCTCGCTGGAAAAGCAGGATGCCATAAGCCCAGGTACCCCAACAGGGAAAATAGCCCAGTGAGGAAAGGAAACAAGGAAAATATATTTCAAGAAGAGTAACAACATTAAAATAAATATTTCCTATATAAAACTTTAACAAAACAAGAGGATGAAAAATTTGATAGAATAGTGTGGCTGAGTGTACCCTCAAGCAAGAGAAGTCTAACCCAAGACAGTGGAAGACCATGGTACAGAGGCTATGGCACTACCCAAGATTAGAGAACAATGGTTTGATTTTGGAGTGTCCTTCTCTTAGAAGAATGTGATGAAAGGCTTTGCATGTCGTCGTGATCGGCAAAGGTGTGTTAATCAGGGCCACCCGTTATGGATTGGTGTGAGCAACTAAATGAAAATATCCCACCATCACCATTCTACCCTGCCCAGCATGGTGATGAAAACTGACCAAATCCCAGACATGAATTGATATGTCTGAGTCCTTTTCTTGCAGGTGAATAGAAACGGCTGCACTGGTGGTTGTTATATATATATATATATATGTATGTATATATATATATATATATATGGATTAAAGTCAACACAACATCATGCTCAAAAAGAAATAAATTTCTTTCTCATATTGGGATCGAACCCAAGTCTTTTCAAATGAAAGGCAAAGTTGCTATTAATCCTGCCACCAGAGGCTCTTGAAAGAAAGTAGTAGGTAGAAATTTATATTTATTTAAGCACGAGATTGTGTTGATTTTCCTCCACATTGATTCATTAGGAGTACATGGAATTAAAAGCTATCAATTGTGTCACTGGGTCGGTTGGAAGTTAGACAAAACTAGCTGGTATTAGACTGTGGTCTCACTATACTCAATTTTTTTTAATGAGGCGTATTTGCACTGACTCGCAGCGGTGCCCTTTTAGCTCGGAAAAGTTTCCTGCTATCTGATTGGTCAGAATTATCTTGTTCAACCAATCAGCGATCAGGAAACCTTTCCCGAGCTAAAAGGGCACCCTTGCGAGTCGGTGCAAATCTGCCTAACTAAAAAGAATTGTCTATAGGTAAGACCTGAAATGAAGTTAGCACAGAGATTTCGACTTCGTTTGATACTTTTGGTGGTATGATAGATAGCAACCTTGCCTTTCATTTGTAAAGACTAGGGTTCGATTCCAGTATGGGGTAGAAATACCTATATATAATAATATATATATATATATATATAGGTATTTATATATATGTATATTATAGATTTTTTGCACATTTAAACGTGTTTTTCATATTTCAAATAAGCCATATATATTAATACATTAAAGTCTAGATTCTCTTAACGACCTCAGGATCAGAGCCCCAGGCGAAATCACTCAAAGACTATAGTATCTGACCGGCCGAGTTTCGAACCCTGGTCCAGGATACTTGTATGACATTGACCATACCACTCTTCTTCGTAGTTAAGTGTTGTGGTCAATGTTATACAAGTATTCAGCACCAGGGTTCGAAACCCGGCGGTCAGATACTATAGTCTTTGGAGTGATTTCGCCTGGGGCTCTGATCCCAAGGTCGTTAAGAGAATCCATACTTCAATGTATTAATATATGGCTTATTTGATATATATATATATATGTATATATATATGTATAGTTTAT
>NW_027169810.1:0-5000 GCF_036898095.1 Palaemon carinicauda | reverse complement strand
ATGATAAATATATACAGGGCATATGTGTTGTATACAGTGAGATCAGTGACCTTCCAGAGTACTGTGGCTGTCATAAATTGTTGAGCGCGATCACTGAAGACCTTGGGTGACTTCTTCTTCTTTAGATTGCCCCGGAGCTTCTCTCCGGACAGGGGCTTTTTGACGGTGCGTCTAGCCCCTAGAAACCTTGGGTGACGTATCTTAGCTCTGATAGGGTGCCGGTCTCAAGCCGTTTTGGCGAGAGTACATTTCCATCACAGTGGAGATTTCCACAAATCTGGTTGTTTCAGCAATATTGACTGACCAACAATGTATATTTTGCTCATAAGGAGTGGGCTAGTACCGCTCGAAAGCGCTCACAAGAACAATAAGGTGCTCGTCTGTAGAGCACCTGGCTGTCTATAGTGTATTAACGAACCTTTTATAATAAAGTGAAAAAACCCATGTACCGATGTCTCATTATCCGTAGACATGGGATATTATATATATATATATATATATATATATACATACATACATACACGCACACAGTGTATAGTGGGCTAAAAGTAGTATTTGAATTTCGCTCGTACCTACTATACCAATTTTGAATAGCTCATAGCTCATGTATTGCTCTAAAATCCTTTGCACATCCCTGAATGCTTGAAGTATGATATATGAATTAGACACATAATTTATGGCAAAATATTTATTTTCAGGTAACAATTATCAGACAGATTTCTATTTTCGACGGAGGGCTATAGTAGTGGCCCTTGTCCTCTTTTGTGTAGTGGCAAGCCATACCTCTGGTTGAGGCGATTGTTTTTCTTCCATTGTCAAGCCATGTCTTCCCATAAGACAGTTATTCCACTGTCTGTATGGAGATAGGCTGTATTCTTGGTTGTGAATTTGCTTTTCTGCTATGTAATGATCCGTCTCTCACAAATTGCATTGCTTGGAATAAAGTGTCTACACCCATAATCACCTACTTCATCTTGTAAGGAACACATCTGCCTCCACACATCTTTTGTTCCACGAACCCAAGCTGGACCTCTTTTTGATTCACATTTAGGAGCTGACTAAAAACTTCCACCTCCTCTTTTCCAAAGTGAGGATTATTGTGGTCCCAGTTGTCAAGGGGAAGGACTGTCATTTGATTGTTGAATGTCTCGTAGGTTTCTTCTGTTGGATGATGGTACTGGCCTGGTCTCTGTATGCGGTGACTTTGGAAAGCCTTTCTTTCATGTTGTCAGAAATTGCTCGTATGAAATGCAGAGTTTTATATGGGAGACATGTCTACAGTTAACTACACCCCTTTGAACTCCATCGTTTCTTCTACTTGGTTGGATTTCACTGTGTTCGAAAGAAAACTTGAAAAAACTTCTAGATATGTAGAGGCTATACACATTCTCTCTCTCTCTCTCTCTCTCTCTCTCTCTCTCTCTCTCTCTAAGACATAAAATCCTATTGATTGTTTAACTTTTTGCAACAACAGCATTTTAAGAGTTTATTCCATGTGTTACATTTGAAAAATTCTGTGATTAATGCCTTCTTTCCTGCCTCCTTTACACCCCTGGCCTTTTCCTTTAGGAATTTTTAGATGGTTTCATTCCTGTTGCCTCCTCAGGCTTCCAATCTTTCTAGCATTTTCCAATAATAAGATTTTCCTTGTTCACTGTTCGGGGGCCTGATGCGCCATGTCAAATGCATTTTATCAAAAACATCGTCTTCCACCAAACCTCTTCTCTCCATATCATCCTTCAGCTTATCTTGCCATCTAATTCTATGCCCCTTCTTATTCCTCCCTCCCTAACAGGTTCCTTCCAAGCTCTCCTCACTTCCTCCTCACCATCCATTCTCAACATATGTCCACGCCATCTCAGTTATGAAACTCTTGTCACATCTGTAAACTTTCGTCATTTTCCATTCTTTCAAGCACTAATATTGCCATAATCCACCTCGGAATTAACATTTCTATTCTCTCAAGATTTTCTTCCTCTCTTCGGCTTAGAGCCCACATTTCTGATCCATACATTAGCATTGGCGTTATTACTGTGTTATAGATCATGACTTTTGTCTTGATTGCCATTTTCTTATCACATACTACTCCTGTTACCTCCTTCCACTTCCCCCAGGCTGCTTTTATCCTATTCTCAACTTCAGCCTCACATCCTCCCTCCTGACTTATAGTTGGTCCCAAGTATCTAAAATGTTCCACATGCTGTAGAACCGAGGCCCTACTTACATGCATAGCTATCCTGTGCCTACCTTCCTTACTGCTTACCATAGCTTCAGTCTTATCTGCATTTACCCTCAAGCCACCCTTCTCCAAAGTTTCTTACCACTCTACAACCCTTAGCCACACCTCTGCAATAGTATCTTACTACTCTACAACCCTTAGCCACCCATCTCCAAATTATCTTACCACTCTACAACCCTTCTCTGCAAGTCTTCTTCATTTTCAGCAGTAATCACCAAATCATCTGCATATAGCAACTCCCACAATTCTTCCTTTCTCATTTCTTCAATGAAACACATCCAAGACCACCACATATAAAAGTAGGCTTAATGCTGACCCCTGGTGTAATTCAGCACTAACTTCAACAGTTTATGTTTCCCCATTAGTTGTAACTACGGTTGTCCTTGTTCTTTTGTACTTAATTTCTACCATTCTAACCAACTTTTCCAGGACTTTTCTTCTTCCTTAAGCACCAAAAGATCACTTCTCTTAGTATTGTATCATAATACTCCTCTAGATCTACAAAATCCCAGATGAGCTTCTGGTTTCCCTCTAACCTCTTTTCCTGTAGTTGCTGTACTATAAAGAAAACATCCACGGTCCCTCTCGCTCTCATGAATACATACTGCATTTTACCAATGTTTAAAATCTCCCGCAATTTCTCATCTAGTACCCCTTCATAAACTTTCAAATCATGCACTGTTAGTTTAATTCATCTCTAGTTACCACATTCCGGGATACCACATTTCTGCCTAAATATAGATGCCATTAGGCTCTTCCCATATTGCTCTTAATAAATCCAGCATCCATTCTTCCCCCCCTGTAGCTAATACCTTGACCATTTTAATTTGAAACTCTGCCGTACCTGGTGCTTTACCACTTTTTCATTTTACTCAATACCCTTTTCACTTCTGTATTCCCCCTTATCCATCAGTGGCCCCTGCACCATTTGTGCTTTTCCTTCCTCTCACTCATTTTCAGTTTTCAATAGTTGTTTTAAAATATTCTATCCATCGCCTCTTAATGTCTTTATCCCTATGCGATATATTTCGATATCTATCCCTGGTGACTGCCATTTGCCCCAAATCCTGTCTTTGCTTTTTCTTCAAGTTTTAAATCTAATAGATATCCGTCTATCTTTTCCTTGTTCCTAGTATTTCATTCAATTGCTCTACTACTCTCCCAATAGCTTTACCTACTTTTCCACTGGAATCTTTTCCTCTTCTCTGTGCCATTCCTCAGTTCCTTGAGCCTGTCTTACTTTCCAGTCATTAAATACGCTTGATTTTCTTTTAACTGACTCCTCCACCTATCTATCCTACCACCAGTGTTATTATTATTATTATTATTATTATTATTATTATTATTATTATTATTATTAATAATAATTTTTTATTAATTATTATTAACTTTTCATTGATTGTTATTGTTATTATTATTGTTATTATTATTATTATTATTATTATTATTATTATTATTATTATTATTATTATTATTTTACATACCTCCTGGTTCTTTCCACTAATTCCCCTGTTTCTCCCACACAGATTTCTTTCATACTGACCCAAATATTTTCCTTTCTTTTACCCCAGTCCAGCCTTTGCAGTTGTGTCCCTCTCTCCCAGAATCCTCCTAAATTGCTCTTCCATTTCTCCTTTAAGGTACTAAAGCTTAATTCTAGAACTCTTCTTCCTCTTTTGGGGTTTTCTACCTCTCTCTCTAAAATCCATCACTACCAGTCTATGCTGTTTAACACATGCTTCACTCGAAATCACTTTACACCTCATCACATTTTTTTTCTCAGCTTTTCTAACCAGGATGTAATCTATTTGGCTTTCCACGCCGCCAATTTTTTAGGTTATCAGGTGCTTAGTCAAATTATCAAACCAGGTGTTCATAATACCAATTGAACAGTCTGAGGTATCTCTAATACATACTCCACATCTTCATTTATAATTACAAACTATTGGCCTTTATGTACCGTCTAATATCCATCTCTTCTCTTCTTCGCTCTGGCAGTCATGTCTGCTCCTGTGATTAGCCTCTCCTCTTTTACTGTTCTAATAGCTGCCTCAATCTCTTGTCTAAATCATTCTTTTTCTTGTTCTCGGCATATCATCTAATGGACATATGAGGAAATTAAATTTACTGTCTGGTTCCCTATTATCAGTGGAATCTTTAAAAGTCTAAAATTTATTCGCTTTACTTCTACCACTTTTTCCTTCCAGTTATTAACTATTATGACTCCAACTCCATTTCTTCCCTCTCGTGACTAACTGTATTAGAGCTGATACCCATTTCCTATCTCCTTAGTTCTATATCCTTTCCATCTTAGCTTCTGCACACACAAGATATCGATCTTCCTCAACTCTATAATATCGACCATCTTCCGCAATCTTCCTGTTAGTGTACCATTGTTCCAAGAACCTTCTCCGATTTTCCATCCTGTAGCTTCTTGGCCCCAGTCATGAGAACCCTGTGGTACCATTCGTTCATTTATCACGCCAGTAGGGGGATTTTGTCGCGTGTCTCGCTTACAGTGGATGTCCTGCCCACATCCACATTTCTAATAGCATTATTATTAAATGCTATGCTATAACCGTAGTTGGAAAAGCAGGATGCTGTAAGCCCAGGGGCCCAACAGAAAAAATAGCCCAGTGAGGAAAGGAAACAAGGAAAAATAGAATATTTTAAGAACGGTAACAACATAAAATAAATATTTTCCATATAAACTATTAGAACTAAAACAAAACAAGAGGAAGAGAAATTAGATAGAATAGTG
>NW_027169809.1:25000-30000 GCF_036898095.1 Palaemon carinicauda | reverse complement strand
GAGAGAGAGAGAGAGAGAGAGAGAGAGAGAGAGAGAGAGAGAGATTACGCATACACGTTAAAACATTTTCTAATGAGAGAGAGAGAGAGAGAGAGAGAGAGAGAGAGAGAGAGAGAGAGAGAGAGAGAGAGAGAGAGAGAGAGAACTAGTAGTGTGCTAGAGTGTACCCTCAAGGATGAGAACTCTACCGCAAGACAGTGGAAAACTATGGTACAGAGGCTATGGTATAATCCAAGGCTAGCCCCTTTAGCACTGCTATGTATACATGTGTTTAACCTTATAGCAAGATAGAGAAGCGACGCACACTGGTATATGATTTTCTTATTTCTTAACCTCCTCCCGATGTATAAAAACTGCTTTTATTGTTTAGGAACAAATAATTACGTATACCTATAAGTTGTGTCTCTTTCTTATTATAAAGTAAAACACGTACATGAGGCAGTGCTGAAGGGGCTAGTCTTGGATTGTACCTTAGCCTCTTTACCATGGTCTTCTACTGTCTTGCGATAGAGTTATCTTACTTGGGGGTACACTCGGACATACTATTGTATCTTATTTCTCTTCTTGTTTTGAGGGGCCGTTTTCATAGCTTATATATTTAAAATATATGCAAATGTTGTTACTGTCTTGAAATATTTTATTTTAATTGTTCATTACTTCATTTATAGCTTATTTATTTCCTTATTGCTTTGTTCTATTGGGCCATTTTCTCTTGTTGGTGCCCTTGGGTTTATAGGAACCTGCTTTTCCAACTAGTTCTGAAGCTGATATAAAACACATACACGTAAACGTAGCAGTGCTGGAGGGCCCAGAAAACCAGGGTAAACATGACCTTCATACACATGTCCTTCATACCATGTCATCCGCATCACTCGAACCAGTGAATTATTTCCTATTCTGAAACATTCGACGAAAGTAAACACAGATCAAATTACTCTCCGTGAATATAAACAGGAATATCTGTCCAAGCAAACAGTAAACAAAGGTCAATGTATGATATTCCAATATGGTCCTATTGACGGGCTGCCTTTGATGTCAGAATATTCGATGATATGTAAATAAGAGCTAACTTTATTGATCATATGTAAATAAGAGCTAACTTTGTTAATCACTACTTTAACAAAGCGACGCGGGATCAATACATAAGGATATTTTTAATGAATAGATCGAAAATAAGGCTTAAATAGAGGATTATTACACTTGGGAATGGTAATTGGGAAGTTAAATAAGTATCATAGGGATGAATAAGGTGAAAATACGTGAACATAAAAATAAGTACCGTAATGTTACGTTATTAGGCAATAGAAAGAAATATCACAAAGATTATTTTTACTTGTGATATATCCTTTTTTTTAAGAAATGATATCAAGTTTTTTCAAGCTTGAGTTTCATTAATTTAAGTACTTTTTCAACTGGTATCTATGATATTTAATTATGTAATTCATGGATAAATAATAATTTTATATATCATAAGTGAATGTTGAAAAATCTTAAATAATTCTGATAGACAAGATTGTTAAGGGATTGACTTAGATACTTAAATATACCCAACGAAATTCATTCAAATCCTAGTTTTCCTTTTGGTATACATTATGTTCAGAAGCTGAAAAACCAATAGTCTTAAATCTAGTCCACTATTTTTGTGATATTCTCTACATATCCACACACATAAGTACACACAAAAGGTAAACTATTCAATCTTCCCAGCTTCCTTTATCAAGATAAAAGGATACCTTTAAAGTTAATCGTTCTTTGATTTCATAATAATCCTCTCCATCCTAAGCCATGACAAAGTCGAAGAGCATACCAACCCGCCTATCACACACTGCCTTGATAAAACTCTCTTTTTTCTTCATCTTCTTCTTTGCCATCATCATCTCCCGCCACTGAATAGTGCAGTAAACTGCCCACTACATCCTCCCACACTCCATATTACCCTTCCTGAATCCTTCTTTGCTCCTTATTAGCCTTTCCCGAAGACTTCCTCTCCTCAATATTGACTCCCCCGAGAAGTACCTCTTTCGCCACTCTTTGGGAGCTGATTGAAAGCCAATTTCTTCTTCAGAACTTCCGAAAGTAAGGAGATTTTCCCGTCGAGTGGATGCCAGAGTCGAAACTTTTCTCCATTAATGTCGAACAAAGTTACGTCTTCTCATTTGAAGAGGTTTCGTTTTTGATGTGTGTGTTTTTATATGTGTGAATGATTGGTGAGAGTTGTCAAATTTGATTAGGTTACTAATATAAGGTGTGAGTTGACTGCTGATTTCGTTTGTGGTTGAATTTTGACAATTGATTGATCAAAAATGTTAAATTTGATTAGGTAATTAATAAAAAGTAATAATATATTGATGTATTAGGTTTAGGATGAATGTTAATAAAGGTTTATTTCACAGCTTCTGTACATGTATATGATTGCTGAGTATTGTATGATAAGAAAATATAATTATTTGTTAATCAGATAAGGTGGGTAATATAATATGAATGTTGATTAAAAAAAAATTATGTTTCTGTTTATGTAAATGTTTTTTGAGAACTGTTACAGAAGAAAATATAGTTAATGTATTGATTACTCAATTATTGAAAGTGCTTATGTAATGAATTATGCATAGCTCTCTGCTTTGTACATATATGCATGCACCTACGCATATGTAGCATAATCATTATTCAGATGTTTATCTTATCCTTCTCTTTTTTATATATGTCTTGGGCGATGATATGAACATAAGGCCTAGTGTTAATAAACATCCCAAAAGAATAACTACATATTATATAAGCCAATTAACAAAATTGTTTTCTTTATTATTATGAAAACCCCATTATGATTACTTTAAAACCTTCCCTCCCTCATTACATTTACTCTCCTAATTTATAAGTAAGGTACAGCAAATTTATGATAACACCCAGTCTATTCCCATCCCAGATTAATAAGGATGACTCGAAAAGTAAGGGACAAGGCGTGAAAGCTTTGCATAAGTCATTTACATAGAGAGCGGTATTCCACTCTAACCTCGGCATTTTATCACTCTCCTTACTTGAGCCATTTCCGGTGAGGCGTTTTTGTCTGATTATATTACCATTTTGAGGTGGAATTTACTCTGTCGTATCTTGTGAGATGGATTGATGTGTCTTGTCTGTGAGAAGATGGGAATTAGGGTAATTTTCTTGTGGTGATTCTGGATGATAATTTTGGTTTTATCTGAGATATTGTTATTGATATGAATGTGGCATTATGGAGGTATTTTGAATGAGTTTTCTGTGGTATTCACACACATACAAACACACACATATATGTGTGTGTATATATATATATATATATATATATATATATATATATATATATATATATATATATATATATATATATATATATATATATATATATATATATATATATATATATATATATATATATATGTGCTCAGGCCATGTTGTCCTGATGGAAGTTCCTAAAGGGTAGCTTCCTAGGGTATATTTGACTACAGTGATATTCCCAGAGAATTTTACCTTAAGGTATCCAGAATTCTAACTCTTGGAGTGAATATCCCTAATTAAATATAACAGGGATATCGCATAATATCAGAGGACGTATTCTTGACACGTCACATAGCTATCTTCACCCCGAACATTATTAACGCTTCGAGGGGTTACAGTGACAAGAATCTGAAACGGGAATGAAAAGAGAGCTGTTCCCAAGGAATCTCTCCTATTCCGTTTCCAGTGTGTATCTGACCAAGGTGGCAGTGCCATCTCCATTCCTTGTAGCGATATACGAGGTGCTACAGATACTGTATTATAGGGAGGGGTCAATAAGCCCTTTTACAATAAAAGGAAGGGCGGGTCCATCAGGACGACATAGCTACCTCACCCAAAAATAAATTTTTCGCTTCGCTCAAAATCCGTTTTTGGGGCTCAGGTCATGTTGTCCTGATGGAAGTGTACCAGAGGATTACTGTATTTTTTGTTTTATTATTATTATTATTTATATTTTCATATTGATATTTTTTTAATTCTTATTATCATTTTTAAATTCATCTTTGACTTTTATATTTATATAAGTAATTATTTTATCTTTATTTTTATTAACTTTTTCTCAGTTTCTTTTCCATTATTATTTTTTATTTTGATTTGATTTTCCTTTTTTTTCTAATTTTATTATTTTAATTTATATTATCAGTATTTTGGTATCGTTAAAAATATTATAATTATTATTTTTGTTCTAATGAATAAAAATACCTGACACAACCGCAACCCCCTTTTAGAGGTGATTGCGAAAACTATCATTGAATAAAAATAATAAAAAACAAAGTCAAATCATACGATTACATTAATATCACTTCATATGATAGGTTTTGACAGGGAAATTGCAGCTAAGATATTTTCATAAATATTTCAAGAGCATCGAAGGATCTAACTTGCGTCATTTATTTGATATCAAAATTGTATTGAATCAGAATCAAGAATTATTTTCTGACTTAAATCTATGCTATTTTGAGTCATTGATTTGACTAGCAAAATTGTATTTCATATTCTGCGATCTGTATATCATTTCCCTTACAGAAATCATGAACCCGTGTTTCATGTCATGGATTTTCTATTGGAGAGATTGTGCATATATATATATATATATATATATATATATATATATATATATATATATATATATATATATATATATATATATATATATATGTGTGTGTGTGTGTGTGTGTGTGTATGTGTATGTATATATGCATATATATATATATATATATATATATATATATATATATATATATATTTTTATATTTGTATATATATATATATATATATATATATATATATATATATATATATATATATATATATATATATATATATATGTATGTATAACTAAGAGATAAAGATAGGTCAAAATCATACTGATAAATCCATGAGAAAACCAAATGCATAAATTTCATATTAAACAAAATACGAACCCAACTACCATATATATATATATATATATATATATATATATATAT
>NW_027169809.1:10000-20000 GCF_036898095.1 Palaemon carinicauda | reverse complement strand
TACCTTGTTTCATTACATCGGCATTACCTTAGATTTCTAAAGCAAATATCTGAAGTTGAGATTGTACCTCACAAAGTCTCAACTTTAGGGTATAAAATTGGGAAACATTTTGGTGATAGTCAAAATAGATTGTTTAAGTAGGAAAGAAGGGTTGGTAGTGTATTCTAGCAAGGCGAATAAAAAACTGGCCCTTTCAACAGCTTCAAAATTTAGCAGCTCAGAAGAGCATATTGTGACTGAAGCAGCCTCTACATTGCGTTCTAACATCCTTGAAATTTGTAAGTGTGCACCTGAATTGCCTGTGTCCTTGTCACTTGATGATTTTAAAAAAGGGCAAGTAGAAATTCCAGACCTTCTTCATTTGTTTTTTACCACACTTCTCTGTGGCTTGCAGAATAAAGATAAGCCTAGTGAATCAGTAAAACGAAGGGTAGTCTCATTATCCCAGGATGTTATTTTCTGTACCAGCCGGGGAAGAGTAAAACCATCTAAGCATCTTTGTCTGGGAGTCGGAATGAAAAGCCTCACAGGTAGTCGCAAAGTTGTGGAAATTCTTAATCACTTGGGTCATGCGGTAAGTTATCACACAGCTGAATCAATAGAGACTGAAATAGCGTCAAAAATCACAGCAGAAGGGCAACTTTTACCTGATATGCTCTTACCTGAAGTTGGTCTTTCTACAGGTCTTGCTTGGGATAATTATGACGAGCTGACAGAAACCCTATCTGGCAAAGACACTCTTCATGACACCGTTGGGATATGCTACCAGAATAGGCCTGCTGCAGGGGTGGTGCAAGGTGCTCAGACTGAAGGGACCACGAATACTGATGCAACTACTGACCAAGTGCCTGTGAAAAGACGACGAATATTTGATGCGCCTCAGCGACAAATCATGCCATATAAAAGAAAGCCATCACTGTCGAAGTTTGTATTTGAAAAATATTCACAAGATCCACCATCCAGCCTGGAGATAGCAAAGAAAATGGATATCATCTGGTCAATCTGCTGCTGCCTGATGTCCAGCACTCCTATGTGGCGTGGCTGGAATTCCTTGGTCATAGAGGACAGACTCCCTTTGCAGCAGATTGGGTATATGGAAAATATTGAACTGCCACCAACAAGATTGGATGTAGTTAAAGAAACTTTGGTCAGGTCTCAAAAGGTTGCGTGTGAGTGCGGTGAAGCATATGCTATAGTGACATATGACCTTGCTATCGCAAAACCTGCACTTCAGATCCAAGCACAAGAATCCCCTCTCTTTGACAATATCTTCGTTTGTTTTGGTGCATTTCATATTTCCATGGCCTATTTCAGCGCATTAGGTTATATTGTTGAATCGTCTGGTTGTACCGAGGTTCTTTGCTCGGCTGACGTGTTGGCTCATGGTTCAGTACGAGGGTTCATTGGTGGAAAACATTTTAACAGATGCAAGCGTATTCATCCCCTGTTTGCACTTGCCTTGCAGATTCTGCATTTTAAGCAATTTATTGTAGAAGGTGGAATACCAGATGAATGCATGGCGCTGTTGAATTAATTTTCTGCAGACCCATCACCCCAATCACTTGTGACATTATTGGAGTCCACTGCTATTTGTAATTTGTTGGAAAGATATGGTGAATTCTGTGATCAGACTCGTCAGGGTCATCATGGCTCTACTGCTAGGTTCTGGTTTCTCTACATTGATCTTGTTCATATATTCATGCTGTTTGACAGAGCCAGTAGGACAAATGACCTAGACCTCTACATCTATGCTTTAGGCTTAATGATTCCTATATTCTTTGCAACTCACAAGCCAAACTATGCCTGTTGGATGTCATTGTATCACCTCAATTTGCTCAATATGGAGATGACACATCCCGGAATCAAGCCAAGTTTTGAAGGAGGTGCTCTCTCTGTGCGGAGAACTAGGAATACCTTTTCCAGAAGTGCAGTTGATATTACTTTAGAGCAAACTGTGAATAGGGATGCCGCATCAAGGCAAAAGGGTATTGCTGCATTTACACAATGTTGCAGCCCGTATGAGGTGGACAGTGACAAGATCTTTTAGGGGAGCAATTGTGAGTTGTCTCCTGGAAATGGCTGGAATCACACTGGTGGATGATGCAATACAGGAAGTAAAGCCATCGAGGATAGCCAGAGACAATGCAGATCTTAAGAGCACGATCACAGAGGTGGAGAACACTCTCAATCCATTCACTGTTAATGATGATACTCTGTATTGCCTAAACACTGGCAAAGCTGCCTCGGAGGGTGTGAAAGACAGTCTTCTGCAGTCAAAAGAAACTGGATCTACCTTGTATCAAGTTTTTGTTAATGAATGTAAGGTAGATGGTGGGCGTTTTGAACGGGCTGTTAAGCGAAGAAAGGTGATGGATTTCACACAGGATGCTGTAAAAGTTAAATTCACCACAAAGGACAAACAGATCAAGGAAGCAAAATGCACCAGAGACATATTTGGAAGGCTGCTGTATTTGTCAGTAACACAAGAACTTGATCTCAGTATTGTCCTTTCCTATCCTCTCACTCCAGTTCCTTTCTCATTGTGTCATATAACTGGTGATATGAACAAGACATCAAAGAGTACATTAATGGAAAAATTAGAAGCAATGGGAACCTTGAATGCCATACCAGACAGGACTGATGTCTATATTATTGATGCTATGTTCTTCTTCCGTACGCTTGACATGCCATCCACTTATGGGGGGATGGCAATGTCTATTTTGAAACGAGCTTGTAGCACTGGTGAAATTGTACACATAGTCTGTGACACATATCCTAATGGGCCAAGTATCAAGGACATTGAACATGACTTGCGTAGTAGGACACCCACTACCTACATAATCACTGGCTCATCACAGAAAAGACCACCAGATCTCAACACGGCGTGGAGCACATCACAATTCAAAACAGAGTTTTTGGCCTTTTTGAAGGATGAATGGTCATCAGATAGATATGCATCGACTCTTCAGGGACATCAGGTCTACTTTGCCGTGGAACATGAATGCTACCTTTACACTTCAGCAAGTGGAACTGTCAACAGGATCCTGGTTCATGAGCTTCAGTGCAGGCATGAAGAAGCCGATACACGGTTACTGTACCATGCAAACTTTGTTGCTGTTAACTATGATGTTTCCCCAGTGATTGTCATTCGCAGTAACGACACTGACGTCTTCATCCTCATTCTCTACCATGCTAGGTTTCTTAATGCACAGATTTGGATGGATGCTGGCTTGAGTTCTAGAAATTCCAGGCGTTTCATAGATATGTCACATCTTGCAACCAAACTGACTGGATCTGTATGCGATGCACTACCAAGCTTCCATGCTTTGACAGGCTGTGATTACACAGCGTCTTTCATGAGAAAAGCAAAGTGGAAGCCATTTGAAATAATGAGAAGCAACCCTAGGTTCACATCAGCAATTAGTCACCTTGGAGACTCAGATGTCATCAATCCAGATGTTGCTGCTGTGGTTGAAGAGTACTTTTGCACTGTCTATGGAGTTCGGAACCTGACAAGTGTTGATGAAGCCAGGCTTCAACTTTTCCGCAAGTTGTATGCCCCAAAGAAGGAAACTGATCCATTGGATAAAATAAAAACTACAGACCCCTGCTGTCTTCCTCCTTGCCAAAGAGTGTTGCAACAGAAGTTGCTAAGAACTAACTTTGTTGCACACATATGGAGGAATGCAAGGGAAGCCGATCCAGTCTCATTTGGTCCTGAAGGACATGGCTGGAAAGTCCAGAATGGCAAATTGATAATTGTCTGGTTCACTAGCTCAAGCACCCCTGATAAGTTAACCGTTGAAGAATCTGATGTTCAGGAAGAAGATGATGATGATGATGATGATGATGATGATGATGATGAAAGTGACACTGCGAGTAGCCATTCCTTGGATGAAGAAAAGGAAATAGATTTTTAGAGGAGTCCATATTAATAATGTAGCTGGAATAGATCCCACCTTCTTCAAAAAACTTTTTTTGTATCTCTTTTTTATAGTTCATGCATTTTTAGTAAACCTTTAGCAAATTTTGATGTCTTATTTAGCCAAAATACAACTGAAACCCAAATACGGCATTTCAAAGGGCTGACCTTGACCTTTTGACCCCTGGTGACCTCTAATAATAAATTAATTAATTTAGTTTTATATCAAATAAATCTACTGATCAATAGCATCATTTTGGTATATAGTTCTTTATTCTGGGCACAGTGTGAGAGGAGCTGCAGCCAATTTACTATCCCCAACCCCCATATTTTGCCGAAAAATGAAAAGTCCGTTTTCGGACAAAAGGGGTTAATAAAATCCATACCCACCACTGCCCAACTTAAAGATACCCATTTTCGGATGTCCCATGGTAGACCCTTTCCAAAAATGCCCACTAGAATTTTGGTCATCTCCGGTAAATAAATGGCTGCTATCTCTCGCTCTACTACCTCTATCACTAATATTTTCACCAAGTAATCCTTCAGCCTCAGCCAAACCTTGCATGACACAGTTCTTTACCATTATTAGCAATTTCCTCTTTGTATCAGTCCCTTTGAAAGGAATACCCAACCATCTAGCACAACTAACCAGATATTCCTTACCTAGTATTGGTAAATGACTAATACAGTCGGCTGACCCTAAAAACTCTGCAGGACTAAACTCAAAGTCATCCAAATTAGCCATAGTGATAGGAGGGAAAGGTATTTCCAAAAAAAGTAAATACTATAACCCCCACTGAAGAGCGTTCCAAAGTCCCAACTACTGTGTACACCTGAGCGCAAATCCTGGCAAGGTCGCCAGCTTGTTAAGGCCGTATTTACGGCCGTAATTTCAAGGGTTCTTTCTATTCAGAAATTTGCGGTCAGTAAAAATGAAACACAGCAATTTGGGAACAAAAGAACAAACACCTCAACAAAAGTTACAATATTTATTTACAAACAAAAAAATATAAGTATTGGTTGGTAATGATAATAAACAAAATTAATGAATACACAAATTGCGGGAAAACCAACCTTAAGATCTTTAAAAGATCACCTACAACTAAGTTAATCCCTAGGCTAAGAAATAGGAAGACTTTAAACACAACATTTCAGGCAGCTACCCTTCAAAATCACTGGCCAGAAAAACTAACCTAACAAACTAAGATAGGTAGAAGGAAGAAAGAGAACATAAGTGGGAAACTTAATATTACTCCTACCTAGCACAAACAAACTAACTTAAACGTTAAACTTAACTTAATAAACAATGAATTATGAAAATAATTATCTTGCAAATTATACAAAGGGAACCATCACAAACAACTTGGTAGATTGTCCCATCAGGCCACCCAAGGTCCAGAAGACCGTACTGCAAACAAGGGCGTGCACACCTACAGGTACTCGGCGATCCACGATCGTCGTAAATAACAATAAAAATATCTCATACCTGTAGTATGCCGCCCTACGTATCTCCACGAGTTCCAAGAACTCACTGACGCTGATGAGCAGGTCAACTGGATCAAGCTGCAATGCCTGAAGGCAATCCAAAATGCCACGGGAACACTAATGGTGGTAGCCTCCGAGAATCCGGGACGTCAACGGATCTCGCACGCCGTGCCAACTCGTTCGTAAATCCTTCGACGAACGAGGGAAGGGACGTGGCTGATGAATGCCGCGGTCGACAAACACCAGCGACCACACAAAAAGTATCAAAGGACGTGATTCCAAAAACTCCAAAAATTCCCCAAAGGAAGTGGCAAAGCGTCAGGCTGTGAGGAGGAACTCGAACTGCCCGTCACTTATCAACACTATCCGATCAAGCCTTCCACTCGAATCAACATAGCTCATAGGAAAGAAAACAACGATTGTTAATAAGGCACTTCAGTGGTTCACTAATACCGGCCGAGAAGGTGGTAAACAAAGCAAAACTGTGAAGTCATATGACTCTCTTACAGAGTTCATTAAACAAAAAAAACTTGAATAAACTTAAAACTAAAACAAGATCAAAAGGTATTCGAAAATAATAGAGAGATGTAAAAAAATACGAATGCAAAAAATTCAAGCATTTATTAGGTGAATCTGAAGCAACACTTTCAGCAAGGTAAAAAGCTATCTTGAACTATTACATTCCCAGGAAGACAACGAAGCCGCCCAGATGTTTGGTACCCTAGGCACTGGTTACCAAATCCCCCTACACTTCGAATACCTCGAATCCTAAAAAAACAAAAGAAAGCTGTCAATCAACGAGACAAAATTCAATATCTGTGACAAGACAAAGTTACAAAAGTTTTCTAAAATTTAATATCACAGTTAATTAAAGGATCTCGCAAGTGTAAAAAAAAATTGACTGACTTAAAGAGATAATTAAGGAATCGAGATTATTTTTAGAAGTTTGATGAAGGCGCACTAAAATAATAGGGCAACTTTAAAGTCTTGTTCTGTGTGCCAAACGGAACGAGACCTACCTCAAAGAATGCCTTGCGCTGGTTTGTTCAGTTGAGTAATCCATTCAGGTGCGTAATCCATTCCGGTGCAATAATCCATCCAACGGTCACCAACTTGATAACATCTTGATGGAAAGTTTCTTTGGACGTAGCAGCAGATCTCGTTTCCCGCCCATCAGTAATTACGAAAGCAGGGATGATTAACGTGAAGTCTTACATGAAACGCATGGCAAAGTTATTCTCACTGTGAAACAGCACACGACTTCATGCAATACTGAAAATAATATTCACGTCAATTTATAAGAATATTAGCCACTTGTGTTCACCGTGAAGAGTGGAAGGAATCTGCCCCGTCTTGGATAACCTTCGCCAAGGTAAACAGTAGTTTTAAGCGGCGGTGGCGATAAAACGCGTAACTAGCATTCAAGGTAGTTACGCTCATTAAGGTATATAAATGGTGTCTCGAACTATTTAAAGCACACAGCAAGGCTTATGCAATTAATTAAATAATAAGATCCTTTAATCTTACTGCGTATCAGTCAAAATACAAGGAAACCAGAAAAATAAAAAAAATTGAAAAATGTACTATAGATACAGTTTTTCGTATACTCCCCACAAAACATTAAATTATTGAATAATTTAATCATAAATACCAATTAATTCAATACCCGAGCGACAACAAACAAATTGCCTTAAAGCTAAAAACCATAACCAAAAGTTTACAAGATCAACTACTCGAAACCTAAGAGTTTCCTATTTTTCCGTTTACACCTTTCAGCAGCAACTCTAGGTTTACATGCGCGTCGAGTCTGACCCTGCAAATTATCATCAATAGGCTTCTCAGCAACACTGTCTTGCTCAATTTGGTTCTCAGGCCTTAAAAGAAATATAAGGTTAGAAACGTGTCTCTTAGTAATTTCTCTTGTCTTGCCCTTCAACACAACAGCACCAGTAACTTCTCCAATATCATTGACAGTCACTTCCTTAACCAAACCCATAGGATACTGGTTAGGCTTACAATAGAGTTCTTTTATTAAAACAATATCATTCTTCTGTAAAGAGGTATGTTTAACAGGAAGGTATCTGTTCTTTTTGTCAACAGCTTGCTGAGTTAATGTAGCCAGGAACTCCGAATGATACAAATCCACAAGATTATTCCTAACCTTTCTCAAATGAGAAAAGCAGTTTTTAATTTTGCTTGACTTGTTAAGAGTATAGGTGGGATCATCTGCAATCTCTGGTATCCTCTGTAAATCGGGAATTATATTAACAGAAGTAAGGTCATAGCCACGAATCAAGCTCTCAGGGGTAATAGGCTGAGGAACTGATGAGTCTAAATTTTCCCCACGCAAAGCCTCTTTGAAAGCAATAGGCCTTCTGTTCACTAAATGTACAGTCTGAGCAATCAAAAATTCAAAGTCCCTTACCTTCAGTACATTATTTTTTATAGAACCATAGACGAGCTTCTTGGTCATCTTAACACAAGTCTCTACCATCGATCCAAGTTGGCTCTGGCCTTTGAAAAAATGTTCAAACTGAATCGGTTTGACTCCATTTTCCTCCAAATACAGCTTGACCTCGGGATCCCTTAGAAAGTCTATGATGATGTTGGCTCCAGCTACTAGTTGAGTGCCCATGTCAGAAATGCATAACTCTGGCAAACCAAACTCAAAACAATGTAACTGGAAGGCTCTTAAGAACTCCTTTACCGACAAGTCATAGCAAAGTTTTAAATTAATTGCCCTACTCCAATTACAAGTTATACATAATAACCAGACTTTAACCTTTTGACTCTTAATATGCACAAAATATGGACCCATATAATCCATAAAAATATACCTGAAAGGAATTTCTGGTGCATTAATTCTGAAATCTCTGTAAGAGTTCTGGTTAAGCTTGATAGCCCTTTCATTAAAACGTCGACACACAACACAAGACTTCAACACCTTTTTAACTGTAGAATAAGACTTAGACATCCAAAACATTTTACGCATCTCTGACAAGACAGAATACACACCTGCATGAGCAAACCGTTCATGATAATCTCTGATAATCAATGTAGTTAAAGTACTATCCTTAGACAACAAAATAGGAAACCTATACCTCCCTTCATCTTTAAGTCTGGACAGCTTACTTCGTACTCTTAACAGTCCTTCTCTGTCAATATAAATATTAAGTTGTCCAACTATTCTTGGCACGTCCTTAAGTAAACGTTCACTAGAGTTAAAATATTCAAGTTCTTCAGCAAAATAACATCCCTGGTCCCTGGACAGCAACAATCTACTAGCCTCTGCAAAAAAATTATGATCACTGCGAAAAGCCTTTAAATGGTTAAATTTGTCAGGATCCCTAGCCATCACCTTAATTTTCAGCTTATTGACAAACAATAAAACATTGCGATAAATCAAAATTAATCTATGAAAGCTAGAAACTCTTGAAGTCATCTGAAAATGTTCAATTTCTATATCCTTACTACTAATGTAGGCACCCAAACTGTTTACTGGTATCTGAATATCCATTTTGGGATCTGGTACCACAAACTCCAAAGTATCCTTACTATGTTCCATTCTTGGAGCATTTACAAGGTCTGGACCTGTAAGGTAGTTAGTTTTCATTAGTGATTTATAAGAGAGACAACGTGTAATACAATCCCCGGGATTTTCTTCTCCAGATACAAACGAAAATATAACTGGGTGTTTTAAGCACAGTTCACTAATCTCGTGTAACCTGTTTTTCACAAACACAGAACATTTCTGTAGTTTATCAAGATTGTGAGTGTGCGAATATATCCAAGATAAAGCTACAAGGCTATCTGAATAAACCCTTAATTCCTGAATCTTAATAGGTTTAATGCAAGAGGGACCCGATAATTCTTTGTATAAATCTAAGAGACATTCCACTGCTAAGGCAATACTTTGTAGTTCAAGGGAAGGCATACTTTTAGATTGAAGGTTTTTTCCTACCATACGATTTTTTGCAAAAGCAAAACTTAGCTTACCTGTGGAAATACACTGTATGTATATCACTACTCCAAATATACATTTGCTACTGTCAGAATAAGCTATCAGCTTGTAAGTGTCATCTCTGCTTCCCGCAAACCTAGGAACTTTGATGACAGGAGCAGCATTTGCTTGCTTAGCAATATTTTGCCATTCTCTCGAACGTTCTTTATCCAGTGCTTGATCCCAACTCAAGTGTTGATCACATTGTAATCTGTGTAGGAAGAGCCTGCTTCTATTAAGTAAAGGGCCATTAAAATTATAAAGATCATACTGCGACGCAATAGTACGTAAAACTTCCCTCTTGGTATTGGCCTTAATGTCAAGATTTATGGGCTTGGTGGATAAACAGTCCTTTTCCCGATCCCACACTAAACCAAGCAACTTTACGTTCCTATCAGTCTTAACCTCATTCTCTGAATCTATGATTTCTTGCAAATTAAAATCATTTGTTATGAACTGTTGTAACCTAAAATGGTAGGGTTCAAAAATACCTTTAACCTGTTTATAGGCCCATTCAAGTTCAGCAGAAGAATCAAAAGCAATGGCACAGTTGTCCATATAACTCAACTGATATATCAGTTTTTTGAGTTCGA
>NW_027169809.1:0-5000 GCF_036898095.1 Palaemon carinicauda | reverse complement strand
TCAGACCATTGTTCCCTAGTCTTAGGTAGTGCCATAGTCTCTGTACCATGGGCTTCCACTTCCTTGGGTTAGAGTTCTCTTGCTTGAGGATACACTTGGGCACACAATTCTATCTTATTTTTCGTTTTCTTTTTTGGTTAAAGTTTTTATTATTTATATAGGAGATATTTATTTTAGTATTACTCCTTTCGAAATATTTCATATATCCTTGTTTCCTTTCCCCACTGGGCTATTTTCCCTGTTGGAGCCCCTGGGCTTATAGCATCCTGCTTTTCGAGCTAGGAGTTTAGCTTAGCAATTGATAATATTAACAATAATAGTATTATTATTATTAATAATAATATTAATAATAATAATAATAATAATAAAGATAATAATAGTAATCTTGCGCGGCCTCTAATAACACATCTGACATAAACTCTGAATCTAACGAGTTTCATCAACATCATCTCTTGGATGAAGGACAGACTAAAAAGAATACTTCTTCATCTTCCGTTAGGTGGAAATGTAAGATCATGAATTAATAGTACCCATTATTATTTACCTATTCAACTATTTCCTTTCATGACGATATTTTTTACTTCTTGTTTTATTGCTAAATATAAATTTTGTTTATATCTCTGATATTTTCAGGGAAATAACTTTTTGATAAGGGAAGAGGATGTGGTATATAAATTCTCAGGTGTATTATTATTATTATTATTATTATTATTATTATTATTATTATTATTATTATTATTATTATTATTATTTTCTAAGCTAAAACCGTAGCTGGAAAAGCTTGATGCTCAAGCCAAAGAGATCCAACAGGGCTAAATAACCTTGTGTGGAAAGGAAATAAGGAATCAAATAAACTATATGATAAGTAATGAATAAAGAACATTAAATACCTTATTATTAGTAACCACTTTAAGATAGACCTGTCACAAATAAACTACGAAGAGAGACTTATATCAGCAAAGTTCAACATATAGATATTCGTTGTAAGTTCTTTAATAGCAATAGGCAATTGCAACACCAGGTGGCTTAATTGACTCAATCAATGCGAGATCGAATTAGTTTAACACTGCAAAGGAAAATAGACCTTTTTACATGGTTCCTTTGTGACCCAAAATCCCATAGTTCTAATTACAATAATTAAAAGCCAAACTTATTGCTACTTTAAACTGAATTGTTGTTAGCTCGTTTACCTTCTCCAAGCTGGAGAGCGGGTGCTAACTAGATACCCCCTCCCCACTTCCCCCACCCCTCACTCATCACCCCCCCCCCCCCCCCCTGACCTCCTGGAAAAAATGCCTGCGAAGGCGACCACATGGTGCTTAGCGAAATTAATTATTTTTAGCTAAAAAGGCATCGCTGAGGCCATCTGTTGGCGCTTAGGAGATGATACACAATGATTCCAAATAGCTCGCCATCCAACCAAGAATCTATTTTACTTGAATATCAAGGCTTTATTAATTATAAATAAAATAATATCCTACTAATGCGCTGTACAATAATACATTATTTAGAAATAACTCAACCTTACCAACAGTCAGTTTAAAACCTCGTCAACAATTTTTGAAAGGAAACACAGGCGCTCATTTGGTAAAAAACGAACGAAGAAGTGACAGACTGACCGGAGAATCTATTTTATCTTAATAACAAAGCTTTATAAATTATAAATAGAAAAATATCAAAATAATGCGCTGAACATTGTTAACTAATTCTACATAGCCCATTCTTACCAACAGCCAATTTAAAACTTCTTCAACATTCTTAGAAAGGAAACATAGATGCTCATTTGGTAATCACCGAGCGAAGAAGAAACAGAATGACCAATTGAGATATATGTTTTCTTGTTATTTGGTGGTAAAATTTAATGTATAAAAGTTTATTTAGAAAAGGAATAAAAGCTATATTTTAATACCAGCATCATTGTTATGTTAAACTTTCCATATATATCTAATTCTACGTTGATTTCCCTCCATTATGGTAAAACTAAGGTTGGCAATTCTGAAAGATAAAGCACAACGAACGTCAACAAGACGATTCCTTTAGGTTTAATCTTGTCTAAAAACATACAATACTTAACTAAGATTCTCAATTTACAGATGTTCCTTTCGATATCAAAATATAGAATGGCTGTTTATAGAACTGTTTTATAATACATATGGATATTAAAACAGATATAACAGCGAGGATATATAATAGAGTACCAGGCATATAAGCTAAAAGAACTGTATAATTTCTACGCTGAATCTTTGTTATAATGATAACTTATAATATGGCGGGAGTTTACAATAAGTTTTGACTTAGCATTTAATTAATATCCATTTGATAATTAAAGGAAATTAAATAGGAAGCTAAATATAAAGAAGAAAATAACAGAATATATTGGTGTTTGTTAATTCTGCTTTCTGATGTTGGGTTCCCAGTGATAAAGTCAGATAAAAACTCAAAGTGATAAAGTCAGAGGAAAACTCTAAGTGTTAAGGTCAGATAAAAATACAGTTATATAGTCAGATAAAAACTCAAACTGATAAAGTCTGATAAAGGATACAATAAGTCATAAAAAATCTCTAAGTGTTGAGGCCAGATAAAAACTTGAAGTGATAAAGTCAGATAAATGATACAATAAAGCGAAACAATAAAACACGTTTCCAATTCAGAGAATGAAAATAAATACATAATTCAGCTTCAAACGTCATAAAAAATAGATATTTGTGATGAATAACTTTGATGAAAATCGATGATATTTAAGTTAAGATTTGAATCACTTTCATTATTTCATTTGCTATTAATTCAATAGATTGATTTAATTTTAGATGATTTTTATATTGTTTATATATTTGATAATTTCATGTATTTTCAAATTATTTATCATATTAATTAATAATTCTGGCTAATTCAATTTTTGAATTCTATGTATTTTATTTAAAAGTCATTTTTTAATCTCAAGGTTTTAAGGTATTTTTACAACCTAATATCCCATACACACAAACACACACACATATATATATATGTATGTATATATATATATATAATATATATATATATATATACTATATATATATATATATATATATATATATATATATATATATATATATATATATATATACAATTCTTTTATATATATAGTAGCTTATTAGCAATGTCACTGCCTATCAATCTGCTGAACAGGGGTTCCATACCCAAATCTAGCTCAATTGTTACTTAAGATAAGAATGGGTGTAATCCTTTAGGGGAGCCTATAGGTCTACCTGCTGAGTCATCACCAGCCATTACCTGGCCCTCCCTGGTCCCTGTATAGCCTGTGAGCGTATGTATTTATGGTCACTCTATGGCCTTGTCACTGTCTCCTGCCTTTGTCATTCATGAGTCACCTTTAAACCTGGGGACACTTTCTCTCTACCTTTTGTGTCATGATCAGCCATTGCCTGGCCCTCCCTGGTCATAGGGTGATGCAGAAGGGTCTTGAGTACTGATCATCAGTATATATGGTCAGTCTCTAGGGCACTGTCACTTTCCCTTGCCCCTGCCATTCATGGGTGACCCTTAAACGTAAATTTTTCCAATCTGAATTCTTAAAAACATTATCTAGGCTGCGTGTAATTTAGGAGAAATGGGACCTCCGCTTCTAACTCATTTCTAAATAGGAATTATCTGTCTTTTTAACCGGCTATCATTCCTCCAAATAGCATATCTATCTTTAACTCTGTTAAATCCAGTCGAATTGCTTTTATCAGCATATCTTCCTTGAATGACAAAATATATTAAATATTTTTTCATCTCCCGGTAGGTGGAAATGTAAAATCATTTTCAGTCATTAGTTATCAAGTTGAACATTTCATGAACTTTTATGAAAAATTAATATATTTTCACTTCTGACCTCAAGTGTCCTTCGTGAAATGCTATATGGATTTAGAAGGATTTTTATACTCTCTCTTCCTACGTTCAATGGTATTTATGATAAAGGTAGATAGTACGGTATTATTATTATTAGTAGTAGTAGTAGTAGTAGTAGTAGTAGTAGTAGTAGTAGGAGTAGTAGGAGTAGTAGTAGTAGTATTAGTAGTAGTAGTATTTGTATTATTATTATTATTATTATTACCCAATTCATTTTCCTCATATATTCATGAATGAAATGAACTCAGAATAAAACAAAAAATGTATGATTACCTCTGTCTTTATTTCATATCAGTAAAATAGAGTTTATTTCCTTTACATACATTTCTTAATCACCACATCACAATAATTACATAACTGATGACATTTAAAAACATTATGTCTGTGTCTAGTCAAACATTTCTCGCTGGAACAGCAACATGAATGACTATCGAATGTTGTTAAATGTTTTCTCTTCTTTTATAAGGAATGTTGGTCAGTTGGGATTAATATTCGATTAGGGAAAATGGCTGACATAATGCTTGATGCAGTGCAGTGGAATTAATTCACTTTAGTGATTCTGATAACAGAGAGAGAGAGAGAGAGAGAGAGAGAGAGAGAGAGAGAGAGAGAGAGAGAGAGGAGAGAGAGAGAGAGAGAGAGAGAGAGAGAGAGGAGAGAGAGAGAGAGAGTATAAACTATAAACCAGTATAGTGAAATTCTCAGATATTCATCACACAAATAAGACATAGCAAATCCTAGAAAATCTTTCATACACGGTCATATTCTCTCTCTCTCTCTCTCTCTCTCTCTCTCTCTCTCTCTCTCTCTCTCTCTCTCTCTCTCTCTCTCTCTCTCTCAAGTCATTTTAGTAAGAGAGGGACAGACATACAGACACACAGACTCCAATCTTAAATTAATATTGAAAATCTTACACTTTTAGCTCGTAATTTATACTCTCTCTCTCTCTCTCTCTCTCTCTCTCTCTCTCTCTCTCTCTCTCTCTCTCTCTCTCTCTCTCTCTCCTAAGTCATTTTAGTAAGAGAGGGACAGACAAACAGACACACAGGAACCAGTCTTAGATTAATACTAAAAATCTTACACTTTTAGTTCGTAATTTTTACTCTCTC
>NW_027169807.1:25000-27500 GCF_036898095.1 Palaemon carinicauda | reverse complement strand
GAGATTAATATCTAGATCAGGAATAAGAAATTTAATAGACCGTAAGTTTCTGTCCAACAAATTAAGATGATAATCAGCAGCTGAAGACCAGACAGGAGAACAATACTCAAAACAAGGTAGAATGAAAGAATTGAAACACTTCTTCAGAATAGATTGATCACCGAAAATCTTGAAAGACTTTCTCAATAAGCCTATTTTTTGTGAAATTGAAGAAGACACAGACCTTATATGTTTCTCAAAAGTAAATTTACTGTCGAGAATCACACCTAAAATTTTGAAAGAGTCATACATATTTAAAGAAACATTATCAATACTGAGATCCGGATGTTGAGGAACCACCGACCTTGACCTACTTACAATCATACTTTGAGTTTTGTTAGGATTCAGCTTTATACCCCATAATTTGCACCATGCACTAATTCTAGCTAAATCTCTATTAAGGGATTCACCAACCCTAGATCTACATTCAGGGGATGGAATTGATGCAAAGAGAGTAGCATCATCTGCATATGCAACAAGCTTGTTTTCTAGGCCAAACCACATGTCATGTGTATATAGTATAAAAAGTAATGGGCCAAGAACACTACCCTGTGGAACACCGGATATCACATTCCTATAATCACTATGGTGCCCATCAACAACAACTCTTTGAGATCTATTACTTAAAAAATCAATAATAATGCTAAGAAACGACCGACCCACTCCCAACTGTTTCAGTTTGAAAACAAGGGCCTCGTGGTTAACACGGTCAAAGGTAGCACTAAAATCAAGGCCAATCATACGAACTTCCCGACCACAATCAAGGGATTTCTGTACAGCATTGGAGATTGTAAAAAGGGCATCACATGCTCCAAGGCCTTTACGAAAACCAAATTGCAAACTAGGGAGTAGATGATTACCTTCAGCAAACCTATTAAGACGTTTTGCCAGAAGACGTTCAAAAACTTTAGATAATATGGGAGTTATGGAAATTGGGCGGTAATCAGTGGGACTTGAGCTACCACAAACACATTTACATAGAGGAGTAACATTACCAATTCTCCAACTAGTGCTAAAAGCTCCTCTTCTTGCTAACTTGCGCAAAATAACCTATAACTTTGGAGCTAAGAAATCTGCTGTCTTTATAAAAAACAAAGGAAAAATACCATTTGGGTCTACACCTCCATAAGCATCAAGGTCCATCAACAGAGCTTTAATCTCACGAGATCGAAAAGCTAAACTAGTTAGTTTAGCCTCTGGAAAACAGGAATGAGGTAGTTCAAGTTTTTCATTACTTTGTTTACTGTCAAAAACATCAGCCAAAAGGGTTGCCTTTTCCTTTGGACAGTGAGTGACTGAGCCATCTGGTTTAAGTAAAGGAGGAACTGTTGCATCTACACCAAAGAGTACAGATTTAAGGGTAGACCACCATTTATGTTCCTGAGTTGTACCAGAAAGTGTTTCTTTTATGGTTAAATTGTACTCCTTTTCAGTTGAGGCATAAACTCTCTGAGCAAAAGCTCGAAGCTGAGTATAGTTGTTCCAGGTCAAATCTGATCTGTTACCCTTCCAAAGTTGATAGGCCTCCTGCTTCTCCAAAAAAGCACGTCTACAATCATCATTGAACCACGGTTTGTCCTCCTCTCGGTACCTTAGCACACGAGAAGGGATACGCCTATCAATTATGTTAACTAGATTCTCATTCAAAGGGACAACAGGATCTACACTATTATATAATTGTGACCAATTCAAGCGCAAAAGATCATGTAAAATCCCATTCCAGTCTGCTTGGGATTTCATATAAATTTTACAAGAATATGATATATCAGGGACAGGCTGCTCAGTCTTCACTAATAATGAAATCAAGGCATGATCAGATGTCCCGACTGGATAACCAACCTTACCAGTTATAACGCCAGGGGAGTCAGTGTATACGAGGTCCAAGCAATTACCAGACCTGTGAGTAGCTTCATTTATGATTTGCTCACAGCCTGATTCAGAGGCAGAGTCTAAAGCTCTTAAGCCATGGCGATCGGTAGGAGATAGAACTTAACCACTCCCTATGGTGAGCATTAAAATCACCAACAAACACAAAAGAAGCCTTTCTATCATCTTCTTGTATCTTAGCCATAATGGTAAGAAGACAATCAAAGATAGAATAATAATAATAATAATAATAATAATAATAATAATAATAATAATAATAATAATAATAATAATAATAATAATAATAATAATAATAATAAAAAAAAAAATAATAATAATAATTATGATATTAATAATAATAATAATAATAATAATAATAATAATAATAATAATAATAATAATAATAATAATAGTAATAATAATAATAATAAAACTGATGATGATAATAATAATAATAATAATGATAATAATAATAATAATAATAATAATAAAACTGATAATGATATTCATAATAATAATAATAATAATAATAATAATAAAAATGATGATGATATTAATAATAATAATAATAATAGTAATAATAATAATAATAATA